>NC_091481.1:65245078-65545078 GCF_036971445.1 Narcine bancroftii
GTACCTGGGAGATGGTAGTTGCACTGAACCCTGAGGGAATGATGGACTGCTACAGTGAGGAGTTGAAGATGTCCATAAAGACCTTCGACCATTGGACTACACAGTTGCCTCAGGTTCTTGAGGACAATAGTAATTTGCTTTCAGATGCAGAACAAGATCCAATGAAACTGATGGACTTTGCTTACCTGTTGTTGCCTTGGTAGAACTTGGGGAATTGGTCAGGGAAGTGAGAGACATTCTCGAATGTGGGGCCCTCCGTATTAGGAAGGTGGCAATAGAAACAGGGAATGCCAGGAAAGCAGATGAGGCAGTATCTGTGGAAACATTTCAAGTCACCAGAAGAGACAAAGAAGGTTAGTCCAGGCAGCAAGAAAGGTCAGTGAGAGTAATGGAGTTGTATAGAAAACAGGCCATTCAGTCCACTACATACATGCTGGCCATCATGCCCATCTACACTAATCGCATGCCTGCATTAGTTCCGCGTCCCTCTATGTCCTGCTCATTCAAGTACCTGCCCCAAAATCTCCTGAAAGTTGTTAGTTCCTGTCTTCTGGTAGCTCATTCCACAATGTGTGAAAGATTTACCCTTCAGAGCCTCTTTAACTCTCCTCTCTCTCTCTCTCTCTCTCTCTCTCTCTCTCTCTCTCTCTCTCTCTCTCTCTCTCTCTCTCTCCATCTCTCTCTCTCCCTCCCTCACCTGAAACTTATGTCATCGCTACCTTGGGATCTACCCTCTCTCATTCATCAAGTGTTCAGTTCCACCAAGGTAGGTCAGAGGTGGAGCGTATTGATGCGGGACCAGTCTAAAAAGAGTGAGTCATGCTGCTGTGCTTTAGGAAGCCGGCTTGCTGTGTAAAAGGACTCACAGACCCAGCTTTTCTTCTGTGTGAACAAGCAAGCCGGTTTCCAGAGGTAGGTCACGTATACGGCAATGGCACAGGCTTTTCAATGTTAAAAGGGCTACTGGGTGTCCGTGGATTTGCCTACAGTGTCTGCAGCCACACAGTCTTCAGTCTGAACCAGAGGCAACCCAAGCTCCAGATACAACCCTCAGTACCCTCTTGCATCTCGGTTCTGATACCCCCTCCAGCCAGTCTGCAACAGTCCACAGCCTGGCGTGAGTCCCTCACCGGGAGTCGCCAACAGCCCGTGCATGGGTTCCTGGTCCTGAGTCACCAAGCCCCTCACTGGTCCACCGCCATGGTCACTGGCCTGTGACTCGTCTCCTCAGCTTCTCCTTCTCGAACATGGAGGGGGTCTCCCCGTTTTCCGGTGCCCTGCACCAGTCCTCTGCTTCCCCCAGAGTCTGCAACCCCTCAAGGCCTGTAGCTGATTATAGGCACCGCCATCTTGGGCACAGACCCCGTGGTCACAGGATTTGAAAATAAGCCACCGTCAGCTCCTTAAACAGACCTGTATGGAGCTGACATCAGTCGGACTGTGCAGTTGGGCCCAGCGGGGGAGCACTGTATCTTCGCTTGCTACTGTCCTGGGCCCGCACCAGCTGCAGAGTCGCCATTCGAGTGATCAGAAGTTGGGGAATCCAATAGTGAGTCCAAGGAAGAAGAAGGCTTTGGTTTGTTCTCTAACTTGAAATTCTACTCCTGTTCTTGAACATAGTGCGACAGAGTATTTCGAGGTCGTTTGGGAGAAATTGCTAGAGCAGCTTGCACACACACATTTTAAAACACAGAATATTTGCAGGACTTTTGCAGAGTGCTATTTGCAAAAGGACAACAAAGTATCAACATACAGCTGGCCTGGGTGAGCCTGTGATTTTTGCAGGCAGGGAGAGAACAGTTTTGCTCTCAGAGAGGGAGGGTGTGAAACAGAGTGAGAGAGAGGAGGCAGAAATCAGTTCCAGAAGGACAAAGCTGGCAAACCTTTGGAAGACTGTCTGGTCAAAGGAGAAGGCTGGCTGTCTGAAAGGTGACCTGAAAGAAGGAGGATCATCTGGAGAACCCTGAAGGGGGAAAGTTTTTTCAGCAAGACTGATTAAATAGGAATCAGGTGTGGATGTCCTTGAACAAAAAGGAATTTTTCTCTGAAGACCAACAAGAACCCTCCTGAGTGGTAACCATTTCCCTGTTAAGCACCAAAGACTGGTGAACTTTGTTAATGCTAACTTCTGTGCACAGTACAAGAATTGCCTGCAACCAGTGAGATTGGACTGTGATCCAAAGAACTTTTCTAATCTTAAATACACAATGCACACACCTGCACTTAGTATTTGAGGGGGGGGGGGGTGTTAAGTAGGTTAAGTAAGTTGATAGTAATGTTAAAGTCTACTTCTGTTTTCTTGTTCAAATATAATTAAAAACTACTTTTGTTTTAGTGTCCCTTTGTGTTGTGGTGCATATCTATTACTGCTGGCTTTTGGGGTCCTCTGGTCTCTGTAACAGTAGAGGTGCCAGTCTTCTGGCTTCTGTACCTCCTGTCTGAAGTGAGAGGAATCAGATGCTGAGTACAAACAAAAGTCAGAGGGAAAATAACTTTAGGACAGCTGAACTATCGCAATGTGCCAGCATCATTATGTAATTAAACCAGCTAAATTCAATGGAAGTTCATTTAATGTTTCTCCAACTTCCTATGTGAGGTGGTCGATCATAATCCCCAATTTTTTTTCAGGAAGCAACTTTTTTTCAGGAATGCATGTCTTAAGTTCAAGTTTATTGACATCTGATTGTAAATGTAGTTCAAGCTCATCACTCAGTTGCACAATTACAACCTGCTGAATCTCTGGTGGTTCGTGCAAACACACATACATAGACAACTTGAAAAAACAATGTACCTAAACACCATAGTGCAGACACACGGACACACAGTACACTCTACACACAAGCAACATAGCGATCCAAAATAAGTATATATGAAAATAATTTACAGGTTTCTGGGATTGTTCAACAGTCTCACTGGCTGTGGGAAGAAGCTGTTTCCCAGCCTCGCCGACCTGGTTTTCAGTCTTTCTTAAAGATAATGTCTCATAAATACTGCGGCCTGGATGGTGAGGGTGTTCGATGATTCTCTAAGCCCTCTTTAAGCACTGTTCACTGTAGAAAGCGTCATAGAGGGAAGGGAGAACCCAGTGATCTCCTCAGCAGTTTTCATCACCCTTCCGTACTGACCTCCGATCGGCCACTTTGATGCGGCCAGCCAGGACACTCTCTATTGGGCTCCTGTACAACATTATTAGGATGGTGGCTGGAGGCCTTGATGCCCTCAACTTCCTAAGGCGCTGCTGTGCCTTCCTGACTGGAGGTATTTTGAATCCAGGATAGGTTGTCCCTTAAATGGATGGCAAGGAAATTTGTGCTCCCCACTCTCTCTACAATGGAGCCACTCAGCCCTTTCAAACTGCCATGTAAAATGGGGTTAACCGGGCAATTTGTGCCCCAGTTATGCAGCAGTTAGAAAGGGTCTGACCCGGTCTACCCCATCGGAATCCAACCGGGTCCCTGACCTACCTCAGAGGGAGTCGGGGAACCCAGTTAAATTTACCTAGGTCGTGTCCACAGGCGATTTGAACAGGAAAATGGTCGACCTGCTTATTCCGGTGACGTCAGCGCTTGCGTTCGTGCGTGTCACCGGGCAGCCAGCATCTGAACATCCAGTGAGTGCATGGCATGTCATTACAGGGGCGGGATTCCCCTTAAATCGTCAGGTTGGTGATTTAATGGGTCCGCCCCCCTGCGATTTTGTTGCCAACCCGGACAGACTGCGGTTTTTCAATCAAGTCGTCCGGGATCTAACTGCAGAGAGGGACACCAAGGTCCCAGCAATGACAGTTTATCCACTGGCCTCCGAGGTGCGATCTGGTTGAATGCTGACCTGAAGTCAATGTCTGAGGCATCGTTCTCCAGGTGGGTCGGGACAGAGTGGAGGGTCAAGGCGAGTGGATTAGTTTGGTCACTAGGCAAAGTGGAATGTGTCCATTGTCATTGGAAAATGCCACCCCTGGATGCTTTGCTAGATTCATTTTAGAAGGGATAAATCAACCACATTCTGTCAAAAACAATCTCTGAGATAAAAATCCACTGAATGTAAGTTCAAACTCGACTCCATGCAGAATCATTTCAGCTTAGAGTAAAATAATATTTTCAATACCGGTCAGGAAGATGATGACAAGCCAATCAGATTATTATAGGAACTAGATGGAGTGTCCATGGACATTTTCAGACTCTCACTGCTGCAGCTGGAGGTTCCAACTTGTTTCAAGAAAGATAGATACATGGATGGCAGAACTCTCGATGGTTTGGAATGGTTGTAGGTCAGTGGGACTAGAGGAATAACATTTTGGCCCAGACTGGAAGGGCTGAATGGCCTGTTTTCTGTGCTGTAATGTTCTATAGAAAGTAAATAAAAGGGTGGCAAGGTTAGCTTCACGGTGAGTGCAAAGCAGTTACGGCACCAGCTGTCTGTATGGAGTTTGTACATTCTCCCCAAGTCTGGGTGGGTTTTCCCTGGGGGCGGGGGGAAGCTCCAGCTTTCTCCCATCCTTCAAAACATACCGGAGGTTTTAGGTCAATTGGGTGTAATTGGCCGGCATGGGCTCGTGGGCCAAAAGGGCCTGTAACCGTACTGTGTCTGAATTTAAAAATTTTAAGAGCTCAATGACCTGCTTCAATCTACCAGTAGCATTCACATCTATGCAATGAAATACTTTGAGAGCTTGATCATGGTCTGAATTAACGTCCTTAAGTAAAGACCCGGACCCACTTCAATTCGCCTACTGCCACAATTGCTCCACAGCAGATGCAATCTCACTGGCTCTCCATTCAGCCCTGGATCACTAGACTACAGTAACATATGCCTTTCTTTGATTACTGCTCAGCTTTCAACAGCTGGATCACTGCACATCCCTGTGCAATTGGGTCCTTAACTTCCTCATCGGAAGGCCACAGTCAGTACAAATCAGAAACCATGTCTCTTCCTCACTGACGCTCAACATGGGTGCACCTCAAGGATGCGCATTTAGCCCACTGCTCTATTCTCTCTACTCCCATGACTGTGTGGCCGGGCACAATTCAAACGCCATCTACAAATTTACCAATGACATCATGGTTGTCGGCAGAATCACAGATAAGGATTAGATAGATCAGCTAGTTTAGTGGTGCCCCAGTAACAAGCTTGCACTCAACATTAGCAAAACTAAGAATCTGTTCGTGGACTTCAGAAAGGGGAAACCAGGAGATCACAAACCAGTCCTCATTGATACAGCAAATCGGAAATGATCTTTGTGTTCAGCTTGAGGTTGTCAAGGATAAAGAAATTCAAAGTCCTGGGTGTCAGCATCTCAGAAGATCTTTCTTGGGACCTTCATGTCAATCCAACCATGATGAAGGCTCACCACCATTTGAAGAGATTTGGTGTGTCACCAAAGACTCTTGCATATTCTCGCATAGTGTACCATGAAGAGCGGTTGCATCACTGTCCGATATGGAGGACAGGAAAAGACTACAGAGGGTTGTGAACACAGCCAGCGCCATCACGGGCACCAGTCTTCACTCCATCGAGTTCATTTACAAGAGACGGGGTCTCAAGAAAGCAGCCTCTGTCCTCAAGGACCAGGCCGTGCCCTCTTCCCACTGCTACCATCAGGAAGGAGGTTCAAAAGCCTGAAGAAAGCAGCTTCTTCCCCTTGGCCATCAGATTTCTGAATAAACCACAGACACTGCCTTACTTTATCCTATTTTGCACTAATATATTTTTTTAAAGCAACATAGCAATTTTTGCTCCTGGCATTCATGACAATAAATTCTGCTTCTGTAATGTCTTCTAATAAGAGTTTCATTTTTATTGCAAAGTTATCCCAAGAAGATAATCAAGCCAAAACATAAAGCCAAACCATGCTAATGGATGGTTGGAGAGGGATTAAAAACTTGGGCAATTTTAGAAGGGGTAGAGAGGTTTAGGGAGGGGTTTTCAGAGCTTTTGGCTCTGGTGGCTAAAGGCACCAATGGAGTGATTACATTTACATGGTAAAAACTGTGGGAGTGAATGTGTGTCACCGAAGACTCTGGTAAACTTCAAGGTGGACCTAGTAGAGAGCATTCTGGCTGGTTGCATCACTGAGGTGGGAACACTCTGGACAGGGAGAAAAAAAACTCCAGAGGGTTGTCAACTCAGCCTGAAAGACATCACGGGCACCAGACTTCACTCCATCGAGGACATCTAAAAGAGGCGGTGAATTAAGAAAGGAGCCTCTCTCCTCAAGGACTCCCCCGCCACCACCACCACCACCACCCAGGCAATGCCTTCTTCACTCTACTACCCTCAGGAAAAAGGTACAGGAGCCTGAAGATGAGCACTCAGCGGCACAAGGACAGCGTCTTCCCCTCCACCATCGGATTCCTGAATGAGCAATGAACCACGGGCGCTGCCTCATTGATTTTTTTTCTTGCACTATTTTTATTTATTTTGTAAGGTGGTTTATATGAATGTTTGCACTGTAACTCTGCCGCAAAAACAACGAATTTCATGACTTGTTCATGACGATAAATTCTGATTCATATCATGGAAGTTACAGATTGGTAAGAGATTGGAAGGGTTGACACCGTAAAACCAAGGGAAATTATGAATTCTAAAATTAAAGAGATGCTTAACTGGGGGCTTGTACAGGTAAGTGAGTGCAAAGATCATGGAGAAATGGGATTTGGCCAGTTTACCCCTGGAAAATTGGGACATGATCAGCAAGTTCTAAATAATTTCAGGCTTAAAGGGGCAGCCCGGTTAGCACAGCACCATTACAGCACCAGTGATCTGGACCAGACCAATCCCACCCTGTCTGTAAGGAGTTTGTACGTCCTCCCTGTGTCCACATGGCTTTTCCTGGGGGGGGGGGGGAGGGCTCCGGTCTCCTCCCACTGTTCAAATCATACCGGGGGTGAAGGTTAATGGGGTATAAATTCGGAGGCATGGACTCGTGGGCCAAATGGCCTGTTACCGTGCCATACGTCTAAATTTAAAAAGGCTGATTAGAGCCCTACTGATGCAGTCAAGGATTGGCCAAGGCATGGGTGCGTGTTTCAGAAGCAGAACTGGAATAAGTAGCCCATGGGCCTTGCCCGTTGACCTCACCAGACAGGTGGCGATGGAGTCTCTTGCCTGAAGGTCTTGCTTCACCCTGCAAACTAGGCTGCCTCTGGGTGAAGCTGCACCTTCCAGGCCACGCTGCTCTCATCCCCAAGATTGGCGGCGCGTGCGGCTCTGTCGATCTGTGACGGTGGGGTGGGGGGGGGGGGGTCCCATCCTCTCGAAGCAAAGAACAGCAGCGTACTCATTGGCCTCGAGACAACACCTCTTCCTGCCCATGAGAAGCCAATAAAACTCCTATTGTGTTTCCATTTAATAAAGCAGCAATAAAAAGTGCTTTACAGTGATATAAAAGAGAATTTGAAATCTAATTGATTATAAAATGAGAATATAAAATCCAGGTGGCAGTCAGAATCCATGCAGTGAGTGTTGAAAGGGGTTGGCTCTGTTGGAGGGCTATGATGTTAATATCATGTAAAGCTCTTCTTGCACCTGGTTAATTGAAGAACTGACGTTACCTGAGACTGATTGAAAGGTATGGTTCTGTTGATATGTTTCTAATTCTCTTAAAGACCCAAGAGCTCGAGTTCCTCATCATCAGGCAAGTGGGTAGAGGCTGCTGCCATTTCTTGGACCCATCATTAAAGCCAGGGCACGTCTCCTCGCTCACAAGGATGTCACAGAATCCATCGGCAATATGTCACAAGCATGAGCAAGGGCAATCTCCTGTGGGGCCCTGATCGTTATTTATCTCCCCAGGATGGCACTGTGAGTGAATATGTGGTCATTATCTCATTTGCTCTTGATGGGAGCTTGCTGCGTGCAAATTGGCTCCTGTAATTCCAGCAAAGAAACCTCAGAAATACCTCACTGATTGCAGAGCTGTCAGATACTCTTTAAATACAAATCGTTCGCTTGCTACGCCCTCTATTGAGTTGGCCATTTGCTAATGGAAATGATGCTATGATCCTCTTTGATATTAGAGAAAGCAATGTATATTGAAAAAATTTTATGAAGGGATCAAAAGAAATGGGGGGGAGGGGAGCTGGAATTTGGATGATCAGTTATCAAAGTTTGGGCAGGTTGGAAGGGCTGAAGGGCCTATTCCTATTTTCTGTTTTTTATGCCTTAAAACATTTTTTTAAATCTTCAAACTACAACATTACAAAACACAAACACTTATACCTAAAACCCACCATAACATGTGGTCATAAGACCGTGCGGCAGTCATTACGACCACCTCTCTATTACACAATATTACATGTCAAATTAAAACACGATTTTCATCATCAACCAACCCACGGTGGGCCCACCATTCCCAGAAATCATCCACCGTCCCCTTGGACACTGCATGCTCCCACTCCAACACCGCACGGGCCCGGACACAACCCCGAAAGACGGGCAGGCCGTCAGCTTGCTCCTTGCTTCGACCCATGAAGAGCCAGATCCACCAGCAACCCCCCAAGGCGATTGACTGGATGCCTGGTCCCCTTCTGCACTGTAGATCAGGAGCTGAGGGGGCTGAAGTGAGGAGCAGCCCCTTCAGGTAGGCAACGAGGGCCTGCAACCTCACGCACTCTGCAAAGGCGAGGTGCACTGCCTCCTCCCAGCCTTAGAAGTGACAGGCGGCCGGGGTGTCGGTGGACCGATTCACGAAGCGGTTACACCGCACTGCTCGGTGCAGTACTCTCCAACCCAGGTCCCCGATGTAAACAGGGAGGACTCCTGCGTACAGGGACCTCTGCTGGGGACCCCCTCGATGCTGGGCGGTAAAACCGACCGCTGCAGCATGTCTGGATGACGAATGGAGGGCAAGGAAGTGAAAAGTGTGCAGGAGCAGCCCTCACAGGAACTGCTTCGGCTCATTCCTGTTAACTTGAATTCAAGCAACCGGCAAAAAGAAATCAGGGGAAAATAAATGGGTGAAAAATGTGGAAATTTAAAATTGGCACGCATCGCCATTAGTTCTCCATTCACACAACACACCATCTCGAGGAACTGGAAAACTTGCTTATGCAGCATCTATCAATCCCTGTAGGCACCGGATACCAGGGGGTTTTACTGCATTGCCATTCATCCTGTTCACCGTTGAATGATTGAAGAGCTGAACAGACAATGATGCATTAACAAGTCATTTGATAACATATGGGGTGAATCATTCCCTTCTTTACTCTTATGGAAGGCAGGTTCTTGTGAGGCAGGCGGGAGACGTGTCAGAGAGAGAGAGAGAGAGAGAGAGACAGACAGACAGACAGAGAGAGAGAGAGAGAGAGAGTGAGTGAAAGAGAAAGAGAGAGAGAGAGAGAGAGAGAGCGAGGGAGAGAGAGAGAGAGAGAGATAGAGAGAGAGAGAGAGAGAGAGAGAGAGAGAGGGAGGGAGGGTTGAGTGACTCATAAACATTCTCTAACCTGTACACCTTTGGGAGTTGACATTGATGAACTTCAGAAAGGAAGGGTTTAATGCCATTTAGCTGTGACACTCAGCACATTTCAGATTTCAGGTTTCAGAATTATTGTCAGAGAACATACATGACATCAAATGCACCTTGAGATTCTTTTTCCTGCAGACAAGGCAGAATTACCACTAATTTCTAGTGCGAGTAAACTGACTCAATGTACACATGTAAATGAATAAAGAAATGTAAATAAACTGACTGTGCAATACAGAGATAGAAAAAAATCAATAAAATGCAAGAGTCCTTAAATGAGCCCCTGATTGAGTTTGTCGTTGAGGAGTCTGATGGTGGAGGGGGAACAGCTGTTCCTGAACCTCGTGGTGCGAGTCTTGTGGCCCTGACACATCTTTCTTGGTGGCAACATTCCCTGTAGGTGTTCTCAGTGGTGGGGAGGGTTTTACCTGTGATGACTTGGGCTGCGACCACTCCCGTTTGCAGGTCTTTAAGTGTGGTAGCCGGTCAGCACACTTTCCACCACACCTCTGTCGGAATTTGCCAGGGTTCCTGATGTCATACTAGACCTCCGCTTTCTTCACGATGCCATTAGTGTGTTGGGACCAGGAAAGATCCTCCAAGGGAGTGACTCCCAAGAACTTTTCTCACCCTCTCCACCTCTGATCCCCCAATGATCACTGGATCGTACCCTTCTAGATTTCCCTCCCTGACAATCAGCTCCTTGGTTTTGGTGCCATTGAATGTGAGGTTATTGTGGGTGTACCATTCAGCCAAGTTTTCTATCTTCCTCCTGTGTGGTGGCTCATTGTCCTTTTTTATACAACCCACCACCATAGTATCATCAGCGAATTTGTAGATGGTGTTGTTGTTGTACAGACCCACGCAGTCGTAGGTGTAAAGCAAGTAGATCAGGGGCTAAGAACACAGCCCTGTGGTGCTCCAGTTCTGATGGAGATTGCGGAGGAGATGTTCTTACCAATCCTCATTGATTGTGGTCTGGAGGTGAGGAAATCCAGGATCCAATGACACATTGGGGTGTTGAGTCCCAGGTCTTGGGGTTTGCTGATCAGCTTTGAGAGGGTGATGTTGTTAACTGCTGAACTGTAGTTGATAAAGAGCATCCAGGTGTTCCAAGGCTTTGTGTAGAGCCAGAGAGACAACATCTGCCGTAGGCCCATTGCTACGATAAGCAAACTGGAACGTATCCACGTCGCTGCTCAGACAGGACTTGTTATGCTTCAACACCAGCCTTTCAAAACACTTCATCACTGTTGATGTAAGGCCACTGGTCAATCGTCATTTAGACACTTTTCTTGGGCACCGGTATGATTGATGCCTGTTTGAAACATGCCCTGCTGGAGGGAGATGTTGAAGATATCCATGAATACATTGGTAAGTTGGTCAGCTCAGATTTTTAATACTCGGCCGGGGGTGGGTACTTTCCTTGGACTCACTCTCCTGTACCCTATGTACAGAAGCCTAAAATTGGACTCGTTCGTACATGTTGTTAATGCTCCAATCATTCCATGGATTGCACTAGTGGCCACTTTTGTATATCTCTGGAATTGAGTGGTATAGGAGGATGAATTACTAGAGGTTGTTTTTAAAGGAGGGAGATAAAACTTGACAACTGCCAAGGAACCAGGGCTGCAGTGAATGGGCCCAGAAGAGGAGATGAAGCTGGGGCAGATCAGCTTTGATTCTGTTGAATGGTGGAGGAGGCCTGATGGGCCAAGCAACATCTGCCTGCTCCATTCTTCTGCCTGAATCGCAGGGCTGCACAGCACCGGAATGGGTCCCTGGACAGAGCTGGAGAGAGTGGGAGAGTGTAGTGTGGATTGTGGGAGGTCATATAGCCTCTCCATCTGGAACCTGGTTGATATATAGATTGGGGAGGGTCATGTGAGCTCTGGCTGGAACCTGCCCATCAAACCCTTCCCACAGGTTAACACACACCTAGTCATTGACCCCTTTAATTGCCTCATCGATACCTGGGCCGGACTCTCCAGCCGATGGCACTATAAAGCCCATCACATGTGGACCATAACATTGCCCTGGGACAAACCCTAGGTCCACTCCAGGTTGGGAACCATGGAGATTTGTTGGTAAGATGTGTGCTGGCAAATGGTTGGGAGCTGTAGTAATGTGTGTCTGGAAATCACTGTCCCTAGTTTAGTTCAGTTAAGAGCTGTGATGCACTGTATCAAAGCATGGTGGGAATTGTGTATTATTATCTTATTGTAAAGATCTATCGTGATTGGTGCGAGGGTCTCGTACATTCCAGTGTGTGTGGGGCTGTATGGGGGTGGAGTGTGTGTCTTTTAACTTTGTTGCAACTCCCTCATGTAAATAAAATTTACTGTTTAACTAGCCTATGTTCAGACTCATTTTTCCTGGGACTCATTGAATCTGTTTAGCCACACACAACAGATATGTTTTTTACACAGTTGCTGTATTCCAGAAAATTATTCCCAATTTCCCGGAATGCAGTCTGTATAAAAAGATCGGAACCAGAATAAGGACTCATTTCCATTCTGACATTTTACCTCCCCGACCCCTAGTAATGTTCATGGATCGGCTGCAGTCAAACTGAATTGCAGGCGATCCGTGAACAATGGGCGAAAGAATAGGACATCCAGCCTCCTTAAATACTGCACTTCAGGTATTCTGTCTAAACTCGCGATGCAGTACGGATATTTGGAGTTTTGGTCATTCCTGTGTGAACGGCCACTCCCGGAAGGTAGGGAGACACTTCAGAAAGGAAAAGTCATGTATGTTCTATGTTAAAAACATGAGACAACATGGACTCGATGGGCCTAAGGGCCTGATTCCATGTTTGTTACTCGCTGATTGAACAAGTCGCCAAGGCCGGGGAGTGGGGCTGAGTGGGAGGATGGATCAGCTCATGACTAGAATGGTGGAGCAGACCCGATGGGCCGATTGGCCTACCTCTGCTCCTATACCCCTTGTGAAGTTGTCCATCCATCGCTGTTACACTTTGTCATGTTAACACACAACACCCTCGCTTACGCAATCTGGGCAAAAGACTCAGGATCAGTGTGTTAACAAAACAAAATATATTACCCATTTGGATAATTTGCATAATTTATTCTGCATTCCATTTTTAATGTTTTAATTTACATAAAACACGTGTCACACGAATATATTGGATTCAATTAAAAGAGATGGCAGAGATGCATAATGGGTTTGCAAGAAGAGTCATAATTTGCTCATTAAATTAAATTATCCATGGGCTGTGGCAAATTTTGGTCTGCACCATCTGCTGATTCCCCAGCTTCCCTTGAAGCTGCACAAGGAGCTCCATGGTTTCTGGCATTCGGTCTGTGCTACAGTATCAACGGTGGATGAGCTGGGAGCCCTGATGATAAGGGCCATGCCCACAGGAAAAAAGAATCTCAGGGTTGTACGTGACGTCATGCCTGCACTCTGGCAATGAGTCTGAAATCTGAAGTTTGTTGCTTTGCGACTGCAGGGCTAAAACTGCTATAAATTATGGTTCAGCGAACGCCAGATCTCAAAATAAATAATTAGTGCACAAAACAGAAAGATAAGTGAGGTAGATTCATTGTCCAATCGGAAATCTAATGGGCAAAGGGGAAGAAAGGATATGCATAATGTCAGCTGTGCGACCTTTGTACCTGCTTCCTGATGGTAGCAGTGAGGGGCTTTGAGACACTGCCCCTTAAAGATGGAGTGAAGACTCGATGCCCATGATGGCGATGGCTGAGGTTACAACCCGCTGTAGCTCCTCCTGTCCTGTGCATTGGACCCTCCGCGCCAGACAGAGATGAAACCTGACAGAATGCTGTCCACGGTAGAAATAGCTTCTTTGACCCATGTGGCTTATTTATTTTCCCAGTGCTCATTCATACAGCACAACCCCATGTCATTCCCATGAATGCAACGTCAAAACAAGGCAAGTCAAGTTCATTGTCATCTGATTGCATGAGAACACCCGACAAAACAGCGTTTTTCAGTCCTCTGCAGACACACATCTGGACATGACGCACATGCAGAAAAACAAAACCTATGCAGGACAAGAATTCATATGCACAAAGAGATAAATAAATAAAAATTGTTTCATGAATAGGAGAATCTCAGAGACCCCAGTGATCCTCTCTGCCACTCTGATGGTCCTGTGGATTGACCTTTGATCCATTTCTCTGCAGCAACCATACCGCGCTGTGATCCAGCCAGCCAGGACGCTCTCGACAGAGCTCCCGTAGAAGGTTGGCACGATGGTGGCCGGTAACCGTGCTCATTCCTTAAGAGGGGTAGATGTTCCTCAGCTTACCGTGACCCTAACCCGCATCACCACGTGAGGTGGCTGAGGTGGCACTAAACTCGAGGCCAGTTTAGTGAGCTGCAATTAGTCAGGCAGCCACTCAGATTCCTTGAAGGAGCGAGTTATCACAAAGGACAGTCTCAACTTAATTTAGCTCACTCATTCCACTTGCATCATTTCTGATGCATAAAATCATTTCTGGAAGCTTTACCAAAAGTTTCATTTTCACATCACATTGTCTGGATTGGAAAATACAAAGCTCTAGTGAGACCATACTTAGAATAATGTGTTCAGTTCTGTTCACTTCGCTATGGGAAGGAACATGTATGCTACGGAAAGGCCGCAGCGGAGATTGGAAAATGAGCCTTATGAGACAAGGTTAGCAGAGCCGGGACCTTTCTATTTGGAGCGAAGAACGATGAGAGGAGACTTAATAGATTCTGAGAGGCACAGATAGGGTGGACGGCCAGCGCCTTTTTCCCAGAGGACGTCTGTACAAAGTGAAGGGAGGAAAGTTTAGGGGAGACATCAGGGGTACGTTTTTTTTTCCACAGAGAGTTGAGGGGGCCTGGAATGCATTGCCAGGAGTTGTGCTGGAGACTGGAACAAGAGGGGCATTTAAGAGACACTTAGACAGGTACGTGGATGAAAGGAAAATAGAGGGTTATGCGGTAGGAAGGGTTTATATATTTTTTTAGGAATCTCTGGATTGGCATTGAGGGCCTGAGGGCTTGTATGTACTGTATGTTTTGTGTTCTCATTCATCCGTACATCATTGGCGGGACAAAGCTGGTTGTCATTGTACAGGGCAGTAACTGCATTTCCGTGGTGCTGCTCTCGTCCTGTCAGGTCAATCCAGTAAAGCGTTGCTGTGCGGTAAAAGTAGTTGGCAGTTCGGGTGCAGAAAGATCCTCAAACAAACAGGAAACACTATGAGAAAAACACCACGAGTTAGCAACAGGGATCAGCCCCTAGGACTCTCGGGACAAATCTGCTGTTCAACAAGGTTGCTTCAACTCCTGCCTTGTGGCTCATAAACTTCCGCTGCCCTAGAGTCCGAAAATCTATCGGGTTCTGACCTTGAACGTAATGAATGATTCCGCTGCCATATCAAAGGGTTTTAAAGCAGGTCACACTGAAGAAGAAAAGCAGACAACGTTTTGTTAAGCTCTGAGAGAAAAAGGTTCTTCCTCATCTCCATATAAAAATCTGACAATCCTCCATCACGTTGGTTTCCCTCAGAGTCCTATGTGCTTCGAGACGAATACTTTCTAGTTCTAGAGACTATGAATCTATGTGAGACCAGGCAGAGGGAGCCTTTATTTACCCTCTCTCCTGAAAGATGCATGCAGTTTTTAAAAAAATAATTTAGACACACAGCACGGTAACAGGCCATTTCAGTCCACGTATCCACGCCATCCAATTTACACCCCATTACACATGGTACGTTTTGAACGGTGGGAGAAAACCGGTGGAGAAAACCCACGCAGGCACGGGTAAGATGTGCAAATTCCTTGCACGCAGCGTAGGATTCAAACCCAGTCGCTCGTGCTGTAAAGGCATTCCGCCAACCACTAAGCTCAGTGCCGAGTCTGTTCTCTCCTATTAGGATCGCTGGAGCGGCCCCGTTGAGCGCAACTCTATTGGGGTGCCAGCAACCCAGGTTCAAATCAGCTGTTGCCTGCTGAGAGTTTGTACTTTCTCCCCGAGTCCGGGCTGTTTCTTTCCAGGCACTTCCACTGTTCCCAAGACGTACAGGATTAGTAGGTTTATTGGTCACATGGGCGTACTTGGGTGGCGCAGACTCGTAGGTCGGAAGAGCCTGTGAGCATGCTGGATCTCCAAATTAACAATTAAACCCTCTGATGTCCACAAACTTTAGGTGTGCACCTAGTCTATGCGTGAAAGTCGGCTATTGAACCATAGAAGGTATCATAGCCAAGCTGAATCCTGAAATATACTGATCACGAGAACGTTAAAGACTTGGAGAGGGTGTTCAGGAGATTTTATTTTGGTAATACACCCATGATGTGAGACTTCTGTTATATTGAGAGACGAAAGAAACAGGGGTTGTACTCCCTGGAGCAGAGGAGGTTAAATGGAGACTTGATGGAGGTGTTCAAAGTTATAAAGGATTTTGAGAGAATAAATGAGAAGAAATTGTTTCAATGAGCAGGAGGCGCACTTATCAGAAGATGAGAGCTAAGATATTATTAAGCTGGATAGTTTTGCTTGAAAGGGTGGAAAGAGATCACAGAATTGTCACAGCCCATTGAGTCTGGAGTGGCTCCAATCAAGAGCAGTCAAGCTCATCCCTCACCACCACCCACTGCCCTAACTCTGTCAATTCTTTCCTCTCACACACTTCTTCAGCTCTCGTTTGAACACAATAATTACATCTGTCTGTAGTAGCCTCTCCATTATCTCCTCTCTCTCACACATATACATACACATGTATGCATGCGTACACGCGCACACCCAAATATGCACGTGTGCGCGCACACACAAGCGTGCGCGTATACAGGCGCCTCTCTTGCCTGACAGTGCAGCTCTATCCCTCTGTAACTCCTGTATGACCTGGCATGTTATATTTAACAAACTACACACTTCGGCTTCACCCTCCCTGTTCTTGGAGCCTTGTGAGAAACCGGAGTTCAATTTCATATTCCCACTCTCAGTCTCCAGCTTTAAATATCATCTGCCACCTATTTTTGCCCTTCCTCCAGCCTGTCTCTATCTCCTCAAATCTAGTTCAATCCTCAAAATTCGCGACTCCTTGTCAATGCTAATCAACAGTAAAGGGAACAAATGTTCAGAAAGTAAATTTACAGGGAACGAAGAGAGGGATTAATCAGGTTTACTCTCTCAGTTGACAGAGATACGTGTACATGTGCATGTATCTGTCTTATGCATAGATGTAGACACAGTCTCATTTCCGTAAATATTTGCACACACACATATGTGTGCACGTGTAAGTATACTCTCACTGTCAGCAAGGCGTGTATTGTGGACTTGAGGAGGGGGAGGCGGAGGAGGCACCCGTCTGTCTTTATTGACGGGGTGATGGTGAAGAGGGTTAGTACCTTTACCTCCTGGCCATCCATGGATTAGAGGAACTCTCCTAGAGTCAGCGCATTGAGGCAACTGTGGAAAAAGCACAGCAACATCTTAATATTCGAAGACATCTGATGAGATTTGGCATGTGTGTATGCGGACTTGTGTATCTGTGCATGGTCTGTGTTTACACATGTTTGTATGCGTGTATGACTGTGTATGTCCATGTGTTTGTGTGTGTGTGTCTGTGCATGTGAGTTGTGCCTATGTGTGTGTGTGTGTGTGTGTGTGTGTGTGTGTGTGTGTGTGTGTGTGTGTGTGTGTGTGCGCGCGCGCGTGCCCGTGTGTGTGTGCACGTGCATGTGAGTATGTGTGGAGATGATGGTGTGATGGCCACTGCAGTGAACCACCTTTGACTGTCCCCATCCACTCTGGGCAGGTACTCCTTGTTTGGCCTCCTGGTCGCGTGTTGCCTCATGGTGAGGATTAACTTGTAAAAGCACCAATATACTCAGAGAAATATGTCACCCAAAAATGAGAAACCTCGATAAAGGAGGCTGCCAGGTGATTTTCTATTTCCTTTTTGTTTCAAGTAACAGCCACGTACTGCAGTGTTGAACATGATCTCCAATGCTGGGATATGATGGAGCTGTATCACAATTGTATTGTGGGGAGGTCTTCCGACCTATGAGTCTGGTATTCCCGTAGGGTCCTAGTGCTGGGTAATTCCCACATCATACACTGAAACGATTTAATTCCCCTAATTCAAAATGTCCTCGTCGCTGGGAAACATCCTTTCAGCATTGACCCTGAAGAGGTCTGTGTTGCGGTGGTTCAGTGGTTAGGTCACTGGACCAATAATCCAGGGCATTCGCAGAGAAGTGACTTCCAATCCATTCTTGGCTGATGTGAAATCCTCATTCCATTAGTAATCTAGAATGTGAAACAAAGGCTTGTCACTGGTAAAGATGGCCACATTGTTGTGGTTGAATGCTCTTCAGGAGAAAGGTTCTGCTGTCTGACGTCATAGGGCACTACCAGTAACCACAGAGACAAGCTGAGGAAATGATAGGCTTTAATATATCGAAGAACCTTGCTGGCCCGGATCCTAGGATAAGAATGGCGGCAAGGGAGAGGTGGCCCAGCACCACAGGGGAGGGGTCATAGGTATGAGTCATCTGTGGACAGGCCAGCTCCATACATACAACCGACAATGATACAATGGAGGAAATGTATCACCACAGACATGAAACATGCAAGTCCGCAGATGCTGTGATTGTTGGAGAAATGCTGGAGGAACCTAGCGTCCATGGGAGGCAAAAATATTAAATTTTAAATTTAGACACACAGCCTCGGTAACAGGCCCTTTTGGCCCATGAACCTATGCCACACCCAATTCACTTTCACTCTCGGTACGTTTTGAAGGGTGAGAAGAAACCACAGCCCCCCAGGGAGAAAAACCCCATGCTGACATAGGGAGAACATGCAAACTCCTTACAGGCAGTGCCGGATTCGAACCCGGGTTACTGATGCTGCAGTAAAACATTGCGCTGACCTAAAGATATATTACTGCCGTTTCGGGCCTAAGCCTTTCCATGAAGAAGGGCTCCAGGCCCGAAACGTCGCTGATATATCTTTACCTCCTATGACGCCATGAGACCGGCTGAGTTCATCCAGCGTTTCTGTGCAGTTTGCTTTCTGCACTTGATGTGACGCTGGACTCACCTAGGAGGCCCAGAGAGGGGCAATCACAGATGGGCAATCAATGACACTGACATCTTAACCCTGAAACATAAATAAGAGAGGTGTTCGATTACTTTAGCAGTTCGCCCATTCTGCTAACACCACCGGAACGTGTTTGACATTCAATGTCCTTATTTGCTGTTCCACAACGGTGCAATAATTACAGTCTCCTTTCACCTGCAATGAGTCTCCTTCCCAGAATGATAATACCTGGGGACCAGCCAGTCCCATTGTAGGTGTCCAAAGGATTTGCCTATTTCCAGCAATGGGCCAGTTTGAAATGTGACTCAAGTCTTATTGAGCTGCCTGCTATTAAGGACAGAGCTTGATAGAAGTCCCACTGACCTACACCCAGTCCATCGCCCTCCATCCATGCACCTGTCCATTTTTCTAAAATGTGAAAATTGGGCCTATATTTCGTGGGGACATTCAGTGGGGAAAGACTCCAATCTGCCCTGTGTCCTGGCAGCTAGTGGGTACCCATCTGGGTGAATCCCACCAGCCAGTCCTTGCCTTAGCGATTCATGTGTCCAGTTCTTGAGTGAATCCTTTTCCCAACCACTTGGAACCAAACAATCCTGAACGAAAGAACAGCTTTGCCTGCACATGATATACCCCTCCCTCACGGTTAGGCAGTTGCAGGGTTAGGAAGGTGATGGGGGGGTGGGGGGAGGCGTGTATATCCATTCCCTGAGGTCAAATCAACTGAAGTTACTTGCCGCCCAATTTACACCCGATTAACCTGCAACTGCTAGTATATTTCGAATGGTGAGGGGAAACCGGAGCCCCTGGGGAAAACCCATGCAGACACGGAGGGAGCGTGCAGGCAGCACAGGATTCGAACTCCAGTCCCAATCGCTGGCGCTGTAAAGGCGTCGCGCTAACTGCTACGCCAACCGTACCACCCCGAAATGTCAACATGTCCTCGAAACCCAGTGAGAAGGGTTCAGGCCCATATTCCAGATTTCTGCCAGGATACGTGGCAGAGGCATTTGGCTGGATCGCAAGGTTTGGCAACAGGGGAAGAAAAAAAACATGAAAGTCGGCATGACACTGAGATCGAAGTAAAAACTCACCGTTGGAGAAAGTCAGCAGGTCAAACAGTGCCCAGACATAAAATTCTCCCCCAGAGAGAAAATTAGGTGTTACACTGACATGTTTGTCCATGGCCTCGTGCTATCAAACTAAGACTGCCCGTAAATTGGAGGAGCACCTCATTTTTCCATCTGGGCGCTCTCCAAACGAGTTCTCCGGTTTCTGTGAACCTACTCTTCATCTTCCCCCATCCCCCTGCCTCCTTCCCTCTCCACCCACGGAGTCGCCGCCCGCCCCCCCCCCCCCACCATTTGCTCCCTCCCTTATCCATCTATTACATCCTGCCTGTGGGACCGTGCTTCTCCCCTGTCCCTCTCCCATCCCCTCCCACTCTGCCATTTTGTTCTGGCGCCTGCCTACATTTGGCTCGATGAAGGGCTCAAGCCCGAAACGTTAGTTATGTGTCTCTGCTACATAAAGACCTGCGGAGTTTTGCCAGCACTGACTTTTCTCTATTGACAAGGGATGTTGTTGATGGGATAGGAAAGGCTGATGTGAGATCTGGAAACGGCTGAGTTGAGTTTGGAAGGTGGAAATTGAGCATAAGGCTGACAGGGCAAAATGAAAATGAATTTCAATTCAAAATGATTAAAAGAAAGACAGGAAAAATTCCGATGTAGAGCAATCACGAGAAAGAGATCGCCAATCTTCCTTTTGTTACGAGCTCAGAGGACCCCAAAACCCAGCACCAAAAGATATTCACCAAGACAAATGATTCCTTAAACAAAAGTTGCTTTTAATTATCTTTAAACATGAAAACAGAATCACACTTTAACTTATCACTGTTGACAACTAATCTAATTTAGCCCCCTTCTAATTCTAGGCGCACGAGTATGTAATACATGTGTAAGTTCAGAAAAGTTCTTTGGTTCACAGTCCAATCTCACTTCTCACTCCTCCAAGTTCACTGGTTGCAGGCAATTCTTATACTGTGCACAGAATTTAACATTTATAAAGTTCACCAGGCTTTGGTGCTTGAAAGGTAAATGGTTACCGTTCAGGAAGGTTCTTGTTGGTTTTCAGAGAGAGATTTGTTATTCCAGGACACCCACAACTGATGTACTTCCATCAGCCACTTCAGTGTCTCACTGACGAAACTTGCCCCCTCAGGGTTCTTTCAGGTCATCATAGAGTTCCTTTCTGTTTCTATTATTCCAAGTGAAATATTAGACAGCCAGTCCTCTCCTCTGGCATGAAACACAAGGGGTTGGACCAGGCACTAACAACTCAGAACCATCTTCCAAAAGGGGTTTTCCACAATCTTGCCATCTTGTCCTGTTCCAGTCCCAGTTGCTGCTGCTGACGGTAAAACTGTAGAACTGATCTCTGTGTGTGTCTCCTCTCTCACACACACACACACAGAAAAAGCCTCTCTCTGCTTGCAAAACCACATGACCTTCTTACAACAGCAAGTACTCCTCCAGATAATCTGCGGTTCCAACTAGCTCTTTCATCTGTTGCCTTTTTTGTAAACAACAATCCATTATTGAAGTCTCTTGGGCACTCTCCAAAGCTCTTGCAAAGGCTCTGAGGCCCCGACATGACTACCATTAGCAGAGCTCCAGTATTTAAAATAAGATGTTTTAAACTGTTTGCATGTGACCTACACTAACAAACCTGCCCTAACTTATCTCCCAAAAACATATCTATATACTGTCACACTTTCCTCGTGGCCTGTCCTGAAGTTGGAGAACTCTTTCGGATGCATGTTTTCAACTCTGACTTCTTCCGCAGTCTATTCTCCTGGTTCCAAAATCCAGGAAATGGAGCTCGAATCTCTAACAGGAGCTCAGATGATCTCGAGACCTCCTGCACTGATTTGGAATCTTTCCCACTCATCGACGGTTGTGCTGGAGAAAGCAGTCCTCTGATCTCCAGCCTTCAATTTGCTCCGGGCTTGCTAGTTCATTTGTCTTGTCGACCAAAGTCATGATTGAATAATTGAAGATTGCTAAGAGGGGTGTGAGAAGAGATGAATTGTTCAGTTGGATCGTAAACAACAGCCCAGTCTTCTCAGATGTTCAGCACAGTGTAGCTGAAAAGTCAGCCTTTGGAAAACAGATTATTGCTCAAAGGGATGTATTGGTAGGAGTTGCACCAGAGGTCATTCAGGAAATATTATCTGTGTTAAGTAATTGCTTCAGAATCATCTCTGATAATAGGAAAGAAAGGCTTGCATTTTTGTTGTGCTTTTCAGAACCTCGGGAGATCCCTGAAGCATTTTTAACTAAAACAGTATTTTTGCAGATTCCACCATCTGAACTCTACTGCGTCTCAAATATCTTGGCAGTGTTGGGAGATAGGAGATCTGTGCGTGAAAGAAGCTTCCGCAAGTGACAGCGCTGCAATGTACAGATAGTCCTGTCTTAGCGATGCTGCTCGAGTGGTGAATCCTGTGAGAGCTCTTTCCTGTCCAACTGGAGCCTCAGAGGCAATGGGGCGAAATCCAAAAGCCCGCAGGTAGTGTGATTGGAGTAAAAACACGCAGAAACGTGGGAGGAACTCAGCTCGGACTCGCAGCGTCCGCGGGAGGTAGAGGGTGACGTGGTTAGTGCAGCGGTTAAAGTGATCTGGATCGGGGTTCAAATCCCACAGTGTCGGTAAGGAATTTGTACGCTCTTCCTGTGTTTCCTCAGGGGGTTCCGGTTTCCCCCCCCCCCACCCTTTCAAAAATGTATCAGGGGTTGTAGGTCATTTGAGTGTAATTAGGCGGCACAGGGTCCTGCCCAATTACCGACATTTCAGTTCTTCAAAGAATAGGAAGGTGTCAGAATAAAGTCTGAGAACTGATCGGGGGAGGAGTCCAGACCGAAAAAAGGTGCTGATTGGATATGACAAGAGAAAAGGTGAGAATTGATTTTGGTTCTGTGAAAGGAGATGGAGGGAAAAAAGAACAGATCTGGGGAAAGAAGGAAGGGTTTGGTGGTTCAACAGAAACTGAGGAAGCCGACGTTAATGCCATCGGGTTGGAGGGTACCCAGACAGAAGATAAGGTGTGTCACAGGAAAGCAGCTTCAGTAGCACCGAAACCCCAGAAGCCCTTGGAGTTGACACCCAGATTTTGGGCTAATATCAGGGGGAGGAGGGAGAATATAAGCTGACACCTCAGTAAAGGCCACCAGCTAATCTCTCCAAGGAGAGATCCAACACACCTCACCCCACCTCTCTCCTTTTATCTGCCTCTGTCCATCATCCTTCACCCCCCCCCCACCCCATTTCACCAATTCCCCACTGTCCAACCCTTCCCACCCTGTCCTCATTACACCATGAACCACCCCCCCCCCCTTATATTAGGAGAGAGAAATGGAAGCAAGAGAGATTCCCCTCAGAGTCACTGAGCATCTGCCGGTTCGCCTCCAGTGCTCCCGCAGCCTCTGCAGCCGCACAGACCCCGGTTCAATCCATTGGCCCCCCTGAGCTCCAGATCCAAACCTCCGGCACGATCAGCGCCCTCTCAAATCCTAGCTCCGATGCCTGGTTCCAATGGGCCAGTCTCCAGTAGGCTATGGCCCTCGGTAGGGAGGTGGGGGGGATCCTGATGCTGCTCGAACTGCTAGGTTCCTGTGGCAGGCTTCTCCAAGATTCCTGCACCTGCAGTCTCCGGTAGGCATCTCTTGTTGACTCCCGACTCTCTTGTGTCATTTGAAAGGTGCAAAATCTTGATTGATAGGGTAGAGTCAGAAAGGATGTCTCCCTTGGTAGGTGTGTCCTGAACCGGGAGGTTAGAATCTCAAAATAAGGCTAGAGATGAGATGAATAGTGAATCCTGAGAAGAATGAAAGGATCGTAAGGAAACAGCTAAAATTATGAAAGAGGTAGGTAAATAGTTTATATTAGTGGAGTGGGGGGAAGGAACTAGAACTAGGGGACAGAGCCTCAAGATTCAGGTCAGTAGATGGAGGACGGAGATGAGGTGGAACTGCTATTCACAGAGGGCAGTGAATTTGTGGGATTTGTTGTCCATTGAGCCAGGGGAGGCGACCTCAGTAAATATACTTAGATAGATAGATATTTACGTAATTGGGGAATTGAGGGAGATGGGGAAGGCGGAGATGAGCCGATCATCAGCTCAGCTGTTGAATGGCGGGGCAGGCTCGACAGGCAGGATGGCCAACTCCTGCTCCTATTTTTTACGTTCTTATCTTTGGAATTTACTTGTTTGATTGCTGAATATATTTAAGGTCTAGATCTTTAGTGGGAGGAATGTTGGAAAATTCCAGCCATGATCTCCATCACGGTGGAGCAAATGGGCTAACTCCTGCTTCCATTTCTTACATTGCATTTTCTTGACTTGCATTTTGATTAACCTAAACAAGGCAAGAACTAAACATATGTGGAAAATAGAATGGGGTTTTTGGTAGGATGACTGTAAACCTGGGTGGTTGATGGCTGCAGAGGTCGTGGGTTGAAGGACCTATTTTCACACTACAGCTATTCCCCGACATAAGTCCGAGTTCTGCTCTGACCTACCCATTGAAATGGACAGATGGCAGGAAGACATCGTATACCTGTACACCATTCTTTGAGGTTTTATGCATGATGGTTTAACCCAGCATGAAAATTCATCAGATTTACTTGAATAACGCTTACCGAATGGCAACTGAGAGCGAGATGCTGTGATGTACACAATGCTGGGATGTAGTCTAACAGTCACTACTGTATGCACGCAGCCGTTAGCACTGGTGGACGTACAATCAAGTGTAATTTTTATGTTTACATTTTTTTTATTTCTACGGTCTTTTTTCTATCATAAGTTGGGGAGAGACAGTACATCTGTGGCTCTATAAAACTTGATCTCTAGTTTATACTGATGTCAAGGAAAAGGAACACTCTCCTCACTATTGACTTTGGTGGGGACTCAATTCCTGTACAGTACCAGCAGGTACTTCAGAACATAATAGAATTCATTACCCAGCTCAGCCATTAAAGTGATGCTAACCTTGTGATTTCAAAGCCATTACAAAGCCTTGGGACAAGTGTACAAGACATTGGTGAAACTGTACCTGGAATATTGTGTGTGATCCACTATCAATAACCCCAATGACTAGAAGTTAACGGACTAAGAGGCTTTCACTCCCACATACAGGAGGCACGTCTCATGTTGCTGACCCGAGACCCAAGCTTGTTCTGGGGGAGGGGTTATGGCGTGGCTGCCTTTTTAGGGGAATCAAGGGGAAGGAGCCACGGATACAATCAGCAAGGGGTGGGCTAGCCATACATGGACAAACAGTATTAACAAAGGTTCCACCACAGTGCGTAATTCTGGTGGCTCGAGCAGGTGACTGAGCTGGAGGGGGTGCAGAAGAGATTCACAAGGATGTTGGGGGAGGGGGGCTGGAAAGCCTGAGTTACTAAGAGAGAGTGGATAGGCTGGGACTGTTTTCCCCAGAGCAAGCGACGCTGAGGGGTGATCTTATGGAGTTTATAAAATTATGAGGGATGTAGATAAAGTGGATGGCTGCAGTCCTTTTCTTCCCCACCCCACCCCCCCCCCCTGCAGAGTTGGGGAGTTTAAAGCAGATGAGCCAAGGTAATATTGGACAACAATCACAGCGTCTGCAGGCTTTCCCATTTAATGGCAATAGATTTGAGGTAAGAGGGGGATGATTTTAAAGTTAATCTGAGATTGCGATCGTCTGTTCTAGACGGCGCAGCCCGGTGAAACATCAAATCCAAATCCTCCCTGATGGGTTTTGCCTGACTTTCTTTCTTTTTCAATCTTTTTATGAGCATTACAAGGAGAAGGGAAATAACACAATTAAAATGGTCTGTCCAAATCTACTTAGTATAAGTATCAGATATAAATTCCAATTAGTGAAAATGTGACGTATTAGAAATAATTCTAACCAGATCACCTCTCATGCTGCTCAACTTAAGGGAGTATTGATTCAGTCAGCTTCACGTATAGCACACCTACCGTCCCAGGAATCAATGTGGCGCATGCCTGACACACTGTTTCTCTCACAAGTGTATCCTTGCCTAGGGAAATCAGACATGTACGCATTGCCCACATGCAATCTCACCTCAGCCCAAAAATAAATTGGAGCAATTCATCTGCACCCTTGATTTCAATCGTCTTACAATGAAGGCCGGCGCAGAAGCAAGTAAACGTGCAACAGCTTCTTTATTAACCCTTTGTTACGCCAGCGGGAGGGAGGGAGGGGGATTCAAGAAAGAGTTCAGTAACTCTTCTCTATTCTGGTTCCAACATTTAAGGCATCTGAGTGTTCACCGTACATTTATACAGAAGTTGGGCAGGGGTCTTGTATGAGATCCTTACAAGCTGCATTCTGTCTTGATCGCTACATGTTACCTTGTAATGTTTTGAAATGTCTGAGAAAATCAGAGTGTTCCCTATTCGAAGGCATATTGGTATTCTTGTGGATAATACTATCCCATTATATTTCCACGTTTGCAGTAGTTTCATTAAGTATATTCATAAAACTTATTCTTCCACAAACCCATTTCAATTCCCCGCCCCACTCCCTTGCTGACATGTCTGTCCGTGGTCTCATGCACTGCCAGACTGAGACCCCCCCCCCCCACCCGCAAATCTTCCCCGCAAAACTTCATCTTCCGTCTGGGCACAGCCCCCCCCCACCCCCAACCAGGTGGCATTAACATCGACTTCTCTGGTTTCCTCTAAACACATCTGCCCCCCCTCACTTCTTCCCCCATTGCCTTTCCCCCAGCTCTGTCTCTCTCTCTCTCTCTCTCCCCTTTTCCTTCTGTCTCCGTTCACACAGCCAAAATCAATTTCCTCAGCATAGCCTTTTAATGTCTGCACTCCTCCCCCCAGCCAGTCTTCAGCCTTTATGTTTTTGGCTTATACCTTGAAGAAGGGCTCAGGCCCGAAATGCCAGTGATGTATCTTTACCTCCTATGACCGGCTGAGTTCCTCCGGCATTTCTGTGTGTTTTTACTTCTCCATAAACTGCCCATTTCCCCCGCTCTCTAAAAAGAGAGCTTTCTGTCAACACATACATTCACCCTGTACAAGGTGCTTCATTCTGCATAGGAGTCTTCAAAAAATATCTTTATAAGATGGCACTTACTGTGTTGACTGGATATCCTTCATTTGTTCATTTCCCTCCTCCAGGAATACCATTAGATTTATGAGATGTGACCAATTGCATCCTAACCCATGCTGACTCCTCCTTCTGGCTTTACCAGATGTTTGACGGGCTGGTTTATCATTCCAGATTTATCTTCCTCTCATCTCCTCTCCAACTCAGTCCAACTCCAGCTGCTCTGACAACCTGTTCTCCGTTTCGCCAAACTGTCTCGGACGTTCCAGTTTAAGGGCTGCGAAAGCGGGTAGCGAATTTGGCGCCGTCAGTAAAGCAGTTTCTGCGTTCTCCCTGTGCCTGCGTGAGTTTCCGCTGGGCACTCCAGTTTTCCTCCCTCGTCAAATATGAAAAATGTAAAACCACAATGAACTGCCAATGTGAAGCTCTTCCAAATTCCTATTATGTAGCTTTGGGACTTGAGTCTCTATTGCAGTGACATTAAAGGTGAACATTCACATTTCTTGTTTCCATGGGGATGGTGAGGGCGTATGAGGGGAGAGAGGGGGAGATCCTGTTGGGGGGGGGGGGGCCAGGTAACAAAGCCCACAGAACTGGAGGTATGGCAGGACCCTTTGCAAGCTAGAAGGATCTGATTGATTGGCCGGGCCTAAGGCTCACGGGCAGGTTCCAGAAATGACATGTAGATGATCCGGAGAACAATAATTAGAGTTATGGTGAATCCACGGTCTAACGGCCAGGTCACAATGGTGAAAAGTGTCCTATGAGATTAAACGTTCTGTCCTGAAAAACGTGGCATGGGTAGAAAGTCACTCATCCAAGGATCTGTCCCGTTGGGTCCTAGCAGGCACCCATGCCCTGATCGAGCAGAATTATTCCCATCTGGAAATACTTCACCTAAAAATCTCATCCTTCCCTTCAAATCCCTCCAGGGCCTTTCCCCCTCCCTGTCCTCCTTCAACACTACAACCTCTGCAATCCCTTTGCCACTCCATAACATGTTCTTTCAAAGTCCTTTCTCACCTGCTGCCCAACTCCCCACCCCTCGTTTAGCTACTCTGCTAAGACTCCAAAATTTGCTCTTTCTTCTCTCTACCTCTCCAAGAACATTTCAAAACCAACTATATCTGTCTACGTATCCCCTTTTTTGTCTCGTTTAAAACTCTGTAAAGAGCCCAGGGGGTTATTTTACGATGTTGAAAGAGTTACCCTTTGAGAAGGGGATCAAGTCAAATGCTGAGCAATTGGTTGATGTAGAGGTTGGTGCAACGCTGTTACTGCACCAACGATCAGGCCAGGGGTTCAAATCCCGCGCTGTCTGTAAGGAATTTGGACGTTCTCCCCATGTCTGCGCGGGCTTTCCCCGGGAGCTCCGGTTTCCACCCACTGTTCTTACCGGGGGTGTAGGTTAATTGGGCAACATGGAAGCATGATGGCGTGTTACCATGCTGTATGTCTAAATTTAAAAATATAATTAGATTTTTTAAATTGTGGCGAGAGACTCCAAAATCTCTCCAGCATTTACAAGGCTCGAGCCAGAAGTGTTGGAATGTTGCCACTTCCCTAGGTGAGCCTCAGGCAAAGATCTTAAAGACACCCTTCCTCAACCACATTTCAACTGCATTTGTACACCATTTATGAACTGCATCTTACATAGATTCTCTAATAACAGCTAACAAACTGGCAGCCTCTCCCACCACAACACCATCCTTTGGTCGTCATTGAGTTGAACTTGCAGCTCAACACCACCATGCCGATGACAGCAGTTCATGACACCTCCGAACGATCAGCAATATATAGAATTGGTGTTACCCAGAATTCCACCAACGGGAAGCTTCAAGCAACCGGCAAAAAAATCACAGAAAATAAATATTGTATATATGCGTGTAATAGTCGATAGGGGGTAAAAGTCGACCCCCTATTTTGGGCCCAAAAATCTGGTATTTTCCATATATTTTTGCCTCCGCCATCTGCCCACTGGAGCTCCCAATGCCCCACCATCGTCTCTCGTCTATGCCCAGACCGCCGCCCATCCAAGCTCCCAATGTCCTGGCCATGAACTCTCGCCTAGGATCTGGCCACCCACCCATTGAAGTTCCCGACCACCCGGCAGCTTGCACATCCAATCTCCAGACGCCCCGACTGCAGACTCTCGCCTAGGCCCCGGCCTCCTGCCCACCCACCCAACTGAGCTCCCGACGCCCTGAACAACACAGTCAAAAGTAGTATGCGTGTAATAGTTGACCCCTTAAATTTTACCCTAAAATTTGGTCCACAAAATTTGACTATTTCACCCGTATATATGGTTGATAAAAAAAATATGAACATTTGAAATTGGCTCTCCCTGGTGGTCAGTTCGCCAATCGTGCAAGACACAATCTCAAGCAACCAGAAAATTCACTTAACCGGCATCTATTAATCCCCATAGATGCCAGATACCAGGCTTTTACTGTATGAGCTGTACCGAAGACTTATATGTCTGGGCAATTTTCAATCTCACTCAATCACAGCTGGAGAGAATGGGATATCCGTTCCAAATTTCCTTACTCTCTTGAGTACAGAGGCAAGAAACTGTTACTTATTATAATTCCCAAATCTCATATTCAATTACTGCCTCTCATCAAAGGCTTGAAATGAATGGAATGTCAACTGGTAACCGGCAGCCCAGAGGAGCTGGCAGTGGAGGAACAGGGTCACACAGTGTGTCTTTGTAGCCCGGACGGAGAGATACTTTTGGCAGATTCAGTTACTAAACACCCAGGCTTTAATACTGAACAGCATCTGCCATGTAGTGATGTTGGGGGCGAAGCTGGAGAAATGTGCAGCGTCACACAGGCTGACAGACTAGCTCTTTGTATTCAGTTCTGATTCGGGTAATCCATTGCACTCCCTCACCTCCACAACCCCTACCACCCTCCAGAAACGACTGAGAAACTAAAAGGGAAATGGTCTGTATTAAGTTTCAAGGTTCCTTTTATTAACCATATAACAATTTACAGTACAGAAACAAGCCATATCGGCCCTTCTAGTCCGCACCGATTTGCATGAAACTCCGCTAGTTCCACCTACCCATTCCCTTGCCCATGACCCTCCAACCCCCCTCACATCCATGTACTCATCCAACCTTCTCTTAAATGACAGAATTGACCCTGCCGCAAGTACCTCTTCCGGAAGATCATTCCACTCAGCCACCACTCTCTGTGAAGAAGTTTCCCCTCATGTTACTTCTAAAGTTTTGCCCCCTAACCCTTATGACCCCTTATTCCAATCTCACCTACCCTCAAGGGGAAGAGCCTATTCACATCTACTCTACCTATTCTCTTCATAATTTTAAATACCTCTATCAAATCCCCTCTCAACCTTCTACACTCCAACGAATAAAGCCCCAGTCTACTCAATCTTTCTCCGTATTCAAGATATTGCAATCCAGGTCACATTTTTGTAAACCTTCTTTGCACCCTCTCAACCTTATTGATATCCTTCCTATAATTTGGAGACCAGAACTCCAATACTCCAAACTTGGCCTCACCAATGCCTTAAACAGTCTCAACATCACCTCCCAGCTCCGATATTCTATGCTATGATTTATAAAGGCCAGCATACCAAAATCCTTCTTCACTACCCTATCTACATGGGAATCCACCTTCATGGAACGATGAACCATTATTCCATGATCCCTCTGTTCCTCTGCATTCCTCAATGCCCTCCCCTTCACTGCATACATGCTATTTTGGTTATTCCTCCCAAAATGAAGCACCTCACACTTCTCGACATTAAACTCCATCTGCCACCTTTCAGCCCACTTTTCCAAACAGTCCAAATCCTTCCGTAGTCCATGAAACCCCTCCTCACTATCCACCACTCCCCTTATTTTTGTCCCGTAATAATACATTAAGAATATACCATACACAATAGAGTAAAACCCCCAGTATTCAGCACCTATGGGGATTGGTAGATGCCAAGTGAATTTTCTGGTTGCTTGAGATTGCGTGGATTGGTGAACTGACCGCTATGGGGCACCACTTTTAATCTTTTGTATTTCTGGTGATTTTCTTGTTGGTTGCTTAAGGCTTGAATTCCAGATAACAGAGATTTTATTGCACTTAAACTTTTGCCTGCTGCATGGCCTGGTGCACCTTACAGTAGGAGAGAAGGAGAAGCAAAAGGGAGTCCCTGCAGAGACACAGAGTGCCTCCAGCACTCCCGCAACCTCTGCGGCCTGATGGGCTCCTGCTCGGGGCAAACTTCGTCACACATTTCTTTTGAAATTTGTTGCTGTAACCAGCATGGTTAGCGACCGGGTTTCAAATTCTGTGCTGTCTGTAAGGAGTTTGTACATTCTCCCCATGTCTGCAGGAGCTTTCCCTGGGGGGGGGGGCTCTGGTTTCCTCCCACCCTTCAAAATGTACCAGGGTTTGTTGGTCGATTGGGTGTAATTGGGCGGCACAAGCTGGTGGGCTGGAAGCACCTGTTACCGTGCTGTCTGTCTAAATTTATAAATTTAAAATGAGACATCTGACATGTGTGCCAAAACTGCAATAAACAGCAGTGTGGTAATAATTACATTCACAACCCTAGGCAATTCTCCTGAAGGGTGAATATTACCAAAGGGTATGATTCTTACCCAGCTGAGTGAACTCCCATCAACCATGAGATCAGATGGGGCTGAAGTTTAATGTTTCATTCAACAACATTGTATCTCAGCTCCACCACATGTCTGTCTGTGTGGAGTTTGCATGCTCTCCCTGAGAGCTCGATCCAGTTTTCCAAAACTTCACAGGCTGCCCCAACATCTCCTCCTCAATCTCCATCAGTACCGGAGCACTGCAGGGCTGCATTCTGAGCCACACCCCGCACCCCCCAGCTCTACTTGCTTTACACCTAAGACTGTGGCTCGGTACAACAACACCATCTGCAAATTCGCTGATGATACCAGGGTGGTAAAAAGCGGCGAAGAGTCAGAGAACAGGAGGGTGATTGAACACGTGGCTGAATGGTGCACCAACAACAACCTCACACTCGATGTCACCAAAATCAAGGAGCTGATTGTTGACTTTAGGAAGAAACCAGACGTGTACAATCCACTGATCAGTGGGGGATCAGAGGTGGAGAGGGTGAGAAAATATGAGTTCTTGGGAGGACCTTTCCTTGTCCCAACACACAAATAGTATTGTGAAGAAAGCACGTCAGCACCTCTACTTCCTCAGGAGTTTGTGGAGGTTTGCTACGACATCAGAAACCCTGGAAGAAAGTGTGCTGACTGGCTACATCATGGTCTGGTCTCTGGACACCAATACCCCTGAGCATAAAGCCCTGCAAAAGATAGTGGGCACAGCCCAGGATATCACAGACAAAACCCTCCCCACCATCAAGAACACCTACAGGGAGTGCTGCTGTCGGAGACCAGGAGTAATCATCAAGGATCCACACTCTACCATCAGGAACGAGGTATCGGTGCCACAAGACTCACACCACCAGGTTCAAGAACAGCTGCTCCCCCTCCACCATCAGACTCCTCAACAACAAACTCAATCAGGGACTCGTACTGCAATGTCAGTGGTGGCGGTGGTGGTAGGAGGGTGGGGAGCTTGAAAATTCTGACCCTCCCAGACCCAGATGTTGAGTTCGATGGGATAGTTATCCATTGTGAGTTGCCCTGTATAGTTTTGAAATGAGAGGGAGAGTGGGCTTCAGGGAAGATTAGTGTAATTGGGAAGCAGACTAAGATTACCAGAAGGAAGCAGTTTTGAATATGTGATTACAGACACAATGATAATTAAAAGATTTATAATGAACATGTACATCAAGCTGCAAGAGAAAGAAAATTATGAAATAAACTATAAAACCAAACAAAAGTGGGAAAAAGATCTAAACATAAAGATAAAAAATGAAATATGGGAAAAGTTATGCTCCGGAACTATACAAAATATAATAAACACGAAGTTACGCATGATACAATATAATTGGTTACACAGGCTATATATCACACCCCAAAAGTAAAATAAATGGGTCCCAACAGTATCAGACAGATGTTTTTGCTGTAAGAAGAAAACGGGAACAACAGTACATGCAATTTGGGCATGTGAGAAAGTGAAAAAGTTCTGGGAAGATCTAAATCAGGTATTAAATAAAATCACAAAAAGCAACATACCAAAAAATCCAGAGATCTTTCTTCTAAATAATATAAGAAGTAAAGAATTGGGCCTCAAACTGGATGAAGCGCAGAAAAAGATTTATTATGGTAGCCTTAGCTGTAGCAAAAAAATATATAATGTCAACTTGGAAATCAGAAGAGAACCTGAGAATACAGCAATGGTACATGGAAATGAATAAATGTATTCCATTAGAAAAAATAACATATAATTTTAAAAATAAAGTCACATTATTTGAACAAATTTGGGAACCGTACATGGAACATAACAGAGAGGGCTTGCCTCGGACCTCCACCCCCTAAAATGATAGAACGAGAAGAAGACGAAATGAATTGACCCAGTGTGTAAAAGTAGATGACACCATTTTCTTGTTTATTTTCATTGTGTGATGTCATTGTTTAATGGGTTTATTGTATTGTATATGTTGAATGTTTAATGGGTTTGGAGGGGGGTGGGAAGGAGGAAGGGAAGGGAGGGGGGAAAAGGGAGAAAATGACACTGTGTATATTCAAGAGGGAAATGTTTGTGTGTATTTTGGTTAATATGGTTCATAGTGTGAAAAATTTTTTAAAAATTTAAAAATTACAGGAGTGTCAATATATTTATCCTCATATACGTTGCTCAATATACATATAGACATGTTGTGAATGAGGAAATAGGTTTGGTAGGTCTGAAGGGCAAGGACTCTGAACACAGTTTTGATGTAGGGAAGGATTTTATTTACAGAAGGCAAGTGTGGGAAAATGGCAACTGATGCAGAGTGAGCGTGTGCACGCACACCCACACACATGATGAACTGGTACATACAATGATCAGGGAAAAATCACTACGACACCCCACCACCCCTCGACTCAATGCAGGCACGGCTCTGTGCTACATGGGACACTAATTAAATGCTCCCAACCCTTCTAACAGTGCACATCTTACCAACAGTTTCTCCAGTACCCTTCCACAATTCTAGGCCTGGAGTGAAGCAGGGTGGTCCCATACTGGCAAAGAGAGAGAACAAGGAGCACATTGCACCTTTATAGTGCCGGAGGGACAAGCCCAGATCATTTACTGGGGGGGGCTAATAGCTCAGTGGCAGGAGGGTTAATCTAATGACAACAGCCAATGGCCCAAGGCCAAGTACAGGCAGGCTGGAGAGTGCAGCCCAGGTAATTTACACGTGCCCAACAGCAAGGTGTGCACTAATGGGTGGGGCGGAACCAAACCTTGATTGGCAGCTGGTGTGTCCTCTGACTAGGTAGGGGGCTGTGCTGTCACATGACAGCCACAACCCTTCCCAATACAGTGCTGAAATTACTTGCTGCAACTGAACAGGTATTTTGTTAAAAAAAACCCAACTTCAATTGTTTAGCAAATTGAATGAAAAGGAAACAATAAGTACAAAAATAGATGGATAATAAATATTCAGTTATCCTAGTGTAGACAAGGTAAAGAGGAACGTAATATTGCCAACATAGACAATTTCTATTTCAATTTTCTAAATTGACACATAATCCGATAATGAGAATTAGATTGAGAATATGAGCTCAATTTAGGAAATGTGTTCATTACAATAATTTTTCTCTGGATAGTTCTATTATGGTTAACCATCTCTTCCCGCCTTCAGGATTAGATGAAGGCTTTGAGGGATGGTGCAGATTTGGTATTAAAAATATTTTTAATTTAGTTATTCAAAATCACTTCACTTCTTTTGAACAATTGTCAGTTAAATTTCAGATCTCAAATAGACATTTTTTTTTAGATATTTTGCAAGTTAGGAATTTTGTTCAGTCTAAATCTTTCCTAGAATCGCAGAATCAAATGTTCTTGACACGTTCTTTGTTCACAGTGTATTTATAGCGATTTGCTGGATTTAGGACTTGATTCCACTGGCTAAGATTAAAAATGATTGGGAACGTGATTTTATTACAACATTTTCAGATGAGGATTTATGTTCCAGTCTTAGTTTGATCAATGATTCTTCATTTTGTGCAAGGTACTGTTTATTACAATTTAAGCTGATACACAGAATAAACATGTCAGAGATCAAATTAGCCTGTTTCTATGCAGATGTTAATCCATTTGGTGAAAAGGATAACAGTTTTGAAGCCTCACTGATTCATGTGTTTTGGGAATGTCCTAAATTAGGAGGATATTGGCAGAATATTTTTCAGTCTTTATCAATGATTTTTAAGATTAAATGAGATCTGAGCCCTTCAATTGCCCTGTTTAGTTCATCGCATAAACTTTTATCGGCACCTCGAGAGGAAGTTGTAGCTTTTAGTAACATTGATCACCAGATGAGCAGTTTTAATGAAATGGAAAGGTGAATCTTCACCTACTCATGCACAGTGGCTACTCAATGTAAGGACATATTTAAGTTTGGAGAAAATTAGGTGTAATATTAAAGATAAAAAGTTTCTGTTTGATGAGGCCCATTTATAGAATGCACAGTTTAAGGTGATATTGGTGCTCTAGGGGTGATCCGTCCATCTTCTGGAGGTCACAACTTGATCCATCTTTGTAGCCTTGATTAGAGGGAGGGGTTAGATTAGTATTGGTCTTAAAGTTTTTTTTCTTTTTCTTTTAGATAAGTGGATTTATGGGATTTAATTATGATTATTCTAGATCAGTGGTTCTCAACCTTTTTCTTTCCACTCACATCCCACTTTAAGTAATCCCTCTGCTATTGGTGCTCTGTGATTAGTAAGGGATTGCTTAAGGTGGGATGTGGGTGGAAAGAAAAAGGTTGAAAATCACTGTTTTAATCGTCCCTTGTTGACTCGTTATGTGCACAGTTTCAGAACTCCAAAGGAAATGGGCCAATGACAATTTTTCACAAGCAAAATATTTCAGTAACAATTGGGTCTAGAGATTCTCAACCTTCCCTTCCCACCCACATCCCACCTTAAGCAATCCCTTACTAATCACAGAGCCCCGACGGCACAGGGATTACGTGAGTGGAAAGAAAAAGGCTGAGAACCACTGTCCTAGATTATACCTTTTTTTTTTTAGACACTATATTAAGGTATAATGAGGTTTGTTATAATATTATTTAATTTATTTTTATGTGTAATCATTTTAACAAACAATCACATTTAACAATTAGGGATGAAATTTAAAATTTGTCATACTGTGCGTTTACTTTAATTATACGCTGTGTATATGATATCATGTTCCTTTGCTTATTTAATAACTTGTATATGAATTATTCTGTTAAACAATAAAAACATTTAAGAAGAAATAAAGAGTAGACAGTCCTTCTGTGGAGTTGGCACCGTCAATGAGTGTCACAAGGTGAGTTTACAGGTGTAACAGGTATCTTGTGCACCCATTTGACTATAACAAGTAGGAATTTAAATGCATCTGCATATTCTACTTACGCCAAACAAACCCAGCTCAGCGCGGACATTGGCGACTTCAGGGGTTTCTACGAGGCTCTAAAGGCTGTGTACGGCCCCTCACCCCAAGTCCAAAGCCCGCTGCGCAGCTCAGACGGCAAAGTCCTCCTCAGCGACAAGATCTCCATCCTCAACCGATGGTCAGAACACTTCCAATCTCTTTTCAGTGCCAACCGCTCAGTCCAAGATTCCGCCCTGCTCCAGCTCCCTCAACAGCCCCTAAGGCTAGAGCTGGATGAGGTTCCCACCCTGGATGAGACATATAAGGCAATCGAACAACTGAAAAGTGGCAAAGCAGCAGGTATGGATGGAATCCCCCCAGAAGTCTGGAAGGCTGGCGGCAAAACTCTGCATGCCAAACTGCATGAGTTTTTCAAGCTTTGTTGGGACCAAGGTAAACTGCCTCAGGATCTTCGTGATGCCACCATCATCACCCTGTACAAAAACAAAGGCGAGAAATCAGACTGCTCAAACTACAGGGGAATCACGTTGCTCTCCATTGCAGGCAAAATCTTCGCTAGGATTCTACTAAATAGAATAATACCTAGTGTCGCCGAGAATATTCTCCCAGAATCACAGTGCGGCTTTCGCGCAAACAGAGGAACCACTGACATGGTCTTTGCCCTCAGACAGCTCCAAGAAAAGTGCAGAGAACAAAACAAAGGACTCTACATCACCTTTGTTGACCTCACCAAAGCCTTCGACACCGTGAGCAGGAAAGGGCTTTGGCAAATACTAGAGCGCATCGGATGTCCCCCAAAGTTCCTCAACATGATTATCCAACTGCACGAAAACCAACAAGGTCGGGTCAGATACAGCAATGAGCTCTCTGAACCCTTCTCCATTAACAATGGCGTGAAGCAAGGCTGTGTTCTCGCACCAACCCTCTTTTCAATCTTCTTCAGCATGATGCTGAACCAAGCCATGAAAGACCCCAACAATGAAGACGCTGTTTACATCCGGTACCGCACGGATGGCAGTCTCTTCAATCTGAGACGCCTGCAAGCTCACACCAAGACACAAGAGAAACTTGTCCGTGAACTACTCTTTGCAGATGATGCCGCTTTAGTTGCCCATTCAGAGCCAGCTCTTCAGCGCTTGACGTCCTGCTTTGCGGAAACTGCCAAAATGTTTGGCCTGGAAGTCAGCCTGAAGAAAACTGAGGTCCTCCATCAGCCAGCTCCCCACCATGACTACCAGCCCCCCCACATCTCCATCGGGCACACAAAACTCAAAACGGTCAACCAGTTTACCTATCTCGGCTGCACCATTTCATCAGATGCAAGGATCGACAATGAGATAGACAACAGACTCGCCAAGGCAAATAGCGCCTTTGGAAGACTACACAAAAGAGTCTGGAAAAACAACCAACTGAAAAACCTCACAAAGATAAGCGTATACAGAGCCGTTGTCATACCCACACTCCTGTTCGGCTCTGAATCATGGGTCCTCTACCGGCACCACCTACGGCTCCTAGAACGCTTCCACCAGCGTTGTCTCCGCTCCATCCTCAACATCCATTGGAGCGCTTACACCCCTAACGTCGAAGTACTCGAAATGGCAGAGGTCGACAGCATCGAGTCCACGCTGCTGAAGATCCAGCTGCGCTGGATGGGTCACGTCTCCAGAATGGAGGACCATCGCCTTCCCAAGATCGTGTTATATGGCGAGCTCTCCACTGGCCACCGTGACAGAGGTGCACCAAAGAAAAGGTACAAGGACTGCCTAAAGAAATCTCTTGGTGCCTGCCACATTGACCACCGCCAGTGGGCTGATAACGCCTCAAACCGTGCATCTTGGCGCCTCACAGTTCGGCGGGCAGCAACCTCCTTTGAAGAAGACCGCAGAGCTCACCTCACTGACAAAAGACAAAGGAGGAAAAACCCAACACCCAACCCCAACCAACCAATTTTCCCTTGCAACCGATGCAATCGTGTCTGCCTGTCCCGCATCGGACTTGTCAGCCACAAACGAGCCTGCAGCTGACGTGGACTTTTTACCCCCTCCATAAATCTTCGTCCGCGAAGCCAAGCCAAAGAAAGAAGACATGACACTATAAGCACCAGCGATCGGGACCAGGGTTCGAATCCCGTACTGTCTGAAAGGAGTTTGTCCATTCTTCCCGTGTCTGCGTGGGGTTTCCCCAGGGACTCTGGTTTCCTCCCACCATTTCAAACGTACCGGGGGTGATAGGCTAATTGGTGTAATTGGGTGCCGTGGACCCATGGGCCGAAATGGCCTGTTACTGTGCTGGACGTCTGTTTGTTTTAAATTAATAAACACACAGGCAGCGGAGTTGACATCACCATCAATTCTTTGCAGTGCACAAACATAATGGTTAGATCTCCACCCTCCTCCCCTGCAATCAAGTGTCGTCCATTCTATCTACCAAGGAAGTTTTCCGCCATCATCTGGTTGCAATGTAGATTCTGCCTAACATCGAGCTAGCACTGGAGGGGCTGAGGACCATAATCAACAGCCACCAGACAGTACTCCCTCCCTTATCATTGTAGAGGACTTCAACCAGGCCGGCGTCAGAAGTCTTCGACCAATTACCATCAAGCAGAGGCGCCAACATACTCGACCACTGTTACTATTCAGGACGTTTACCATGCCAACCCACCAGAGGTGTCACTAGGGCTGGTGTCACCCCGTTTTACCCCCCCATGGACCTCCACCTGTACCAGACCATGCAGAATCTTTGTAGTAATGCTACTCGTAAATCATAATTCCCGCAGATCACTGAATGTAACGGCGATGGTAGTGAGATAAACCACTAGCAAAATTAAAATTACACCTTTAAATTACAATATCATATGCACAGAAACACCAGCGCGAGCTGGTAGCGCGTGCTGACGAAACCACCCAATTCGAAGCGTCGTCGTCATTGGGGAATAACGACGGCTCTGACCGGAGCCCGTTAGGAGGTTCAAAAAGTAAATGAGAATCGTGTTTTAGCCTCGTATGTGTATTGATACATGGAAACTTGGCTTACGAAAAATGTTTTTGCTGTTATAACTAACGACAGGAATATTTTTATAAAAACATAATAAATTTCTGCTGAAACATTGCACAATTTTTTTTTTACAGACAGTCATTTTGGTGTCACGCCCCCCCCCCCCCCCCCCACCCTGATGGTGTCACCTGGTGCGGTCCACACCCCACTAGTGACACCGGTGGGACCCACGCCCACACTTTGGCAAGTCTGATCCTCGGGATCCATGAAATGGCACGAAGTGAAACCACACAAAGCAGGCCAACAGCGACAGATCAATGAGCAATGTTGTTATTGCTCTATCTGAAGTGTGGAGCCCGTTCCTCATCACGGGAAGTGTCCAATCTACAATCCCGTGCATTCAATGCCAAGCAGCAAGTTCCCAGATCTCCTGGTGAGTAAATGACCTGCTCCAGAGTGCAGGATATCCTCAAGGGTCACTGATTGTGGTAATACACCACTAGCCGACTGCAGGGGGTGACCTGTGTACCTGCAGGAAGAGCACTGGAGGACAGGACAACACCTGGCCGGCTGCCAACCAGCTGACCTGAATGGACCAAGCCCCACCCGGTCAGCTGCCAATCATCTGCCAGGCTATAAGCCACATCCGGCCCCTTGAGGTCAGTCACTTGGAGCTACAGATAACTGCAGCAGGGACTTTAAGCCTGTTGATCAGTCTTTTAAGTTTTGTGTCTGCTTTTCTGTACAACAGCGCACCACAATTTATTCTAGGTGGCCAAGAGTTGTCCTGTCCTCCAGTGCTCTTCCTGCAGGTACACAGGTCACCCCCTGCAGTCGGCTAGTGGTGTATCACCACATTGATATTTAGAAGCAGATCATCAGGTTATTCCACCCTTTAAGACTCTGAGGTCTGGCAGATCCACCTCCCTTTATTCTATATTTGCAGTACTCTTGCTTACAAGTCTATTGATCTAATTCTTTATTATGAATTGACCAAATTTATTGCTTTTTGTGGCCTCAAGAACATCAATACTCTAGGCCATGAACTTGATGTCAAATGATTTATGTCCAATATTTTGAATTAAAATCTGAAGTTTTGGAGCAGATTTTTTTTAAATTTGTGCAGTTTTGGTGTCATTGCCTTACAATATTCTTGGTAGAGAGTGAAGATTATCCCAAGTGGCTCCTGGTGTGGCAAGTTTGAAGTACAAGGAGCGATCGAGAAGGCTCGACAATCATTGGAGCTTGGAGGTATGAGAGGTGACCTCATCGAAACACGCCTTTGCTGGAATAGGCGTGGGGGGATTATTTTACCTGGCTGATGAGACTAGTTCTGGACTTGCGACCTCAAAATAAGGAATAGGTGGACATAGGACTGAATTAAGAAGGAATGTCTTCACTCAAAAGGTGGTGAATCTTGGGCCATCTCTACCCCAGGTGTGGAAGTTTAATAGTAAAACGCAAAAGTCTACAGACACTGTGATCGAAGTAAAGCGTTGGAGAAACTCAGCAGGTCAAACAATGTTCTTTATATAGCAAAAATAAAGATACAGAACTAATGTTTCAGACTGGAGCCTTTCATCTAGATATGAGCAGGCACATGGTGGGGGGAGGGGCACAGGGAAGAGAGGGGGAATGAGAAGTAAGCTGGCGGAAAATGGAGAAGTCGAAGTTAATGCCACCCAGTTGGAGGGAGCCCCGGAAGAACATAATTCCAGATGGGATATGTTGGAAGGCATCAACATCGACTTCACCGATTTCTGCTAGCCTTCTCTCCATTCTCCCTCTCTTCCTTCTCCCTCTACCTTCCTCCGCTGAGGCAAATATTTCACTCAACGCAACCCAAACTTTCCCATAAACCCCATCAATTAAAAAAAAATTGCTTCCTGAAAAAGAATTGGGATTTTGATAGACAACTTCAAGGTGAACGCAAAGATAATTTCAGATTTGTAGGAAATTGGAGAAACATTAAGTTAATCTTTATTGAATTTAGCGTGTTTAATCACGTAACGATGCCAACACATTGCGTTAGTTCCACTGCCCTAATAATGTTTTGCTGCTGATTTTCATTTGTACTCAGCATCTGATGCCTCTCAGGTCAGTGACCAACAATAGAAGGCCAGCATTGAATGATACAAGTTCCCCTGCTATCATTTTGTTATGGTCGCAATGCCCTGGTGAAACCTTTCCCCATGTTCATCTCTGACTCCACAAATACCAGCAGGGAAGAAGTCCAAGTGCGAATGCAGAAAATGACATTTTCAATGACATGCTGCACCTCATGGTTTTGAAGGCTTGTAACATAAAGCATGTCTGGTTGAAGTGTCACGATCACGTACTTACCAGTGTCGGGAGCGGTGCCAGCCGTTTCTATTGGCGTAAGTGATGACACATGTGGAGGGAACAGCGGGTGTGTTAAGCGTCAGTGCACAGGTGATGCATCTCAGATGTGGCAGGATGAGGGTGAGAGCATCGGGATCACCCATGTGGTGGTGAGCCAATTGAGAAGGTCAGAGGGGTTTTGCTGGAGTTGAAGAGTGCAATTTTGTGTCTCGAAAGTTCGACTTCATGGTGTGACTGACAGAAACAAGTGAGTGTATATACTTTATTTGTTTGTAAGGTGTGGCAAATCAGTGCCATAGCAGAACCATGCTGGAAGCACAGGCTATATCTAAAAGAGTGACATGATAGGCAAATTTTAAGGTGGTTTTCAAGAACAGCAGCTCAAAATCCATCAAATACACCCAAAAGTATTCAGGAAGCCCTTCATACTCCATAAGAGAATCTATCCCTCCTTTATTAAAATCCCCACAAGTCAAAAGGAACTTAATTTGAATCCAGAGGCACTAAAAACACCCAAAATCGCTCATTAACAGCTGCCATGCCTTCCGCTGATGAGTCTCTCCGCATTGGAGCAGCCTCCCTGCACCTCTCCATCTTCCTGCCTCTCGGTTCCTCGACCAGATATCCTCTGTGGTGGCAAATATTTCGCTCGATGGATTCGACGCAGCCCCAAAACCTTTCTTGTGGTGCCTGAGTTCAGAAAGTGCTTATTGTCATCTTTGCGAAACCCGGACGAAGTTTGCTTACGGGAATCCCGCATTCTGCTCAACACTATAGGGATGGTGTAATGAATTTTGGCTTCCCATATGACAACATATTAAATTGGATACAGGGATGCATTAAATGACATGGCGTTGTTTAAGAGCTCTTATGATGATGCAATTAATATTGAAGCGAGGTTAAGTTTGAAGACTATAATAAACCCTCAGTCATATATTATTAATTGACAGCTCTAAATGTATGTAGACAGAACTGTAAATTACCAATCCCTGCTTCATAAAGCCACATTAAATACTCAAGTTCGTGGTAAAGCTTGGCAAGGTTAAGCCTAATTTTTAACTCAACCTTGTGCCGAGGAAGAGCGTTGTGTTTCCGTTCTCTTGCAGCCTTCATCCACATCACGTTATGGGAGCTGGGCATCACCAAAGGCTCTTGCAAATGTTGACAGGTGTACCGTGGAGAGCATTCTGACTGACTGGAGGTGCCAATGGATAGACACACAGGACAGAAAAAGGCTGTAGAGTCTCGTGAACTCGGCCACGGGCATCAGTCTTCACTCTATTAAGGACATCTACAAGGGGCTTGTGCCTCGAGAAAGCAGCTTCTATCCTCAAGGCCCCCCCCCCCCCCCCATCATCACCACCCAGGCCATGCCCTCTTCCCAGTGCGACCATCAGGAAAGAGGTACAGGAGCCTGAAGATGAGCGCCCAATGGAAAGAAAAACCAGCATCTTCCTCTCCGCCATCAGATTTCTGAACGGACAATAAGCCACTTTTTTTTAATGCAATTTCTAGCACTATGTGGCCGCAAAATTTTATTCCACACGTTCATGACAATAAATTCCGATTCTCGGTATATTTATAATCTGGAAATGCATTTGAAAAATTGGAACATCACCAAACATCATTGTAATGGGCCCCCACACTTCTCAATAAAACACTCTGTGTAAGAACGCACTGATTTATCCTGCCCTCAACCTAAACCCTGCTCTCCTCACTGTGACGTTGCTATGCCTCAAACCACTCACTATATCAACACCATTCACTGTAACACAACGATATGTATTCTGCACCCAACACAGCAACATTCTGCAAAATGCCATGCTTGCACAGTGGCACCCGATGTACCGTAAAATCCCCGTAATCCAGAATTCATGGCAGCCTCAAACAACAGGCAAAAAAGGTTGCAGAAAACAAGACGGTTAAAAAAAACACAAATTTAAAACATCGTCTAGAACTATAATAAACTACAGCACAGAAAACAGGCCATTCGGTCCTTCTAGTCTGTGCCGAAACATCATTCCTCTAGTCCCGCTGACTTGTACCCAGTCCATAACCCTCCAGTCCTCTCCCATCCATGTATCTATCCAATTTATTCTTAAAACATAAGAGGAAACCTGCATTTACCATGTCAGATGGGCCCAAACTCCCACCACTCTCTGAGTGAGGAGGTTCCCCCTAAACCTTTCCCCTTTCACCCAAAAGCCATGTCCTCTCTTATTTATCTCTCCCAATCTAAGAGCCTACTCGCATTTACTCTGTCTATTCCCATCATAATTTTGTAAACCTCCATCAAATCTCCCCTCATTCTTCTATGCTCTAAGGAATAAAGTCCCAACCTGTTTAATTTTTCCCCGTAACTCAACTCCTGAAGACCCAGCAACATCCTAGTAAATCTCTGCACTCTTTCAACCTTACTGATATCCTTCCTGTAGTTTGACGACCAGAACCGCACATAATGCTCCATATTTGGCCTCACCAATATCTTCTACAACCTCTCCATAACATCCCAACCCCTGTACTCAATACTTGATTTATGAAGGTCAAGATGCTAAAAGCTTTATTTACCACCCTGTCTACATGTGATGCTACTTCAGCGAATTATGTATCTGTATTCCCAGATCCCTTTGTTCCTTTGCACTCCTCATTGCCCTACCATTTACGATGTGTGTCCTACCTTGGTTTGCCCTTCCAAAATGCAACACCTCACACTTGTCTGCATTAAATTCCATCTGCCATTTTCTGGCCCATTTTTCCAGTTGGTCCAGATTCTTTCTGCAAGCTTTGAAAGCCTTCCTTGCTGTCCACGACGCCTCCAATCTTAGTGTTATCAGCAAGCTTGCTGATCCAATTCACCACATTATCATCCAGATTGTTGATATAGATGACAAACAACAATGGTCCCAGCACCGATCCCTGAGGAACACTACTAATTACAGGCCTCCAGTCTGAGAAGTAATCATCCACCATGTCTTCTCCCATTCAGCCAATTTCAAATCCATTTTACGACATCTCCATGGATACCTAGTGTCTGGACCTTCTGAACTAGACCTTGTCAAAGGCCTGACTAAAGTCCATGCAGACAACATCCGCAGCCTTTCTTTCATCTACTTTCTTGGTAACCTCCTCAAAAACTCGAAAAGATTCATTAAACATGATCCACTGTGCACAAAGCCATGCTGACTATCTTTAATCAGCCTTGTCTGTCCAAATACTTGTACCTGTATATCTGATCTCTCAGAACATTCTCCAATAATTTACCCACCTCCGACACAAGCCTCACCGTTCTGTAATTTCCAGATTTACTTTTGAAGCCTTTTTTAAACAATGATCTCCAATCCTCCAGCACTTCACCTGTGGCTAAGGACATTTTAAATATTTCTATGATATTAAAATAAATATTTTAGATGCCTACAACCATGAGATTCCTTTTCCCATGAAATTACCATTTATTGATAGTGCAAAAATACTATACATGACGTACACATGTAAACAAACTGACTGTGCAATACAGACCAAAAAAAATCAAAATTAAGAGTCCTTAAATGAGTCTCTGATTGAGTTTATTGTTGAGGAGTCTGTTCCCCGTAGATGTTCTCGATGGTTAGGAAGGTTTTGCCTGTGATGTCCTGGCCTGTGACCACTACCTTTTGCAGGACTTTATGCTCGGGGTTATTGGTCTCCCCATACCAGACAGTGATGCAACTGGTCAGCACACTTGCCACAACTTATCTGTAGAAATTTGCCAGGGTTTCCGATGTCACACCAAACCTCCGCAAACCCATAAGGAAGTAGAGGTGCTGATGTGCTTTCTTCACGATGCCAGTAGTATGTTGGGTCCAGGAAAGATCCTCTGAGATAGTAACTCCCAAGAACTTAAATTTGTTCAATTAAATTCTAGATTCAAGATTGAAGATTATTTTATTGTCATGTAATATAACAGGTGTAATATTACAAGAAATTACATCAGACAGACCAAGACTGGAGCACCTGGACGAAACTCACGCAGACACAGGGAGAACGTGCCAACTCCTCACAGACAGAGCCAGATTCGAACCTGGGTCTCTGGGGCTGTAACGGCGCTGCGCCAAACTGCCACACTAACTAGGCCGCTCCCTTCTTGGGAGAACTGTGCCACTGACTGCGATATGATAAGAGACAGCGTCCATAGAGAAGGGGGCTCTCGGGAACGAATAGGAATTAGGTGGCTGACAACGGTTTCAGGAAACAAAAGTTTGCCCCAGAAAACAAGCTGCAGTTCTATTAACGCCTTGGCCTGACGAAGTGTTATCCTGTAAAACAGGATGTCGCCTGCTGGGCCCAACCGGATTGATTTGTGCTTTGAACTGCCTTACTTGGCTGCTTGGCTGCCGGCTGGCACCTGCTGCGGAACTCAATGGTAATGCTTTAATTGGCAGCTGCCGGGGAGGTCATCACTCTTTGGAGTGGGTACGATCTGTTCTGGTTTACAACTCCTTTTACCCTCCACTGCTGGGGCAAGGCTCCACAAGGGGAAAGGAAGATAGCCTGGGACATTCCTGCACACACCCTAACCCTGCTGACACCCCATCTTCCCCAAACCATTCTGCAATTAAAAATTACCACCATGAAGATCATACTCCTGATCCTGACATGTGGCAGATTACACTGTTTATTTTAATTCCAAATCTATTTTGTGGAGTATCTTAAAAACACAATGCTGAAGCAACTCACCAGGACAGACAGTATACTTTAGATGAAAGAATAAGTTTAACCTCAAAGGGTTAAAAGTTGATCTGAGAATACAATTGCCTTGGAACCTAATGGCTGTCTTCTAACGTAACCTTCCACGTGCTGCAGTGAGATAGTAACTAACACCACAAAGAATGTAGCAAAAGTAAATAAACCAAGAGTAAAGGACCCTGACACTTCGCAGCCATTTGCAGATACCACAGGGAACATATTATTGTAAACACACAATTGCCCACTATGTGAAACCCGTGCGCAATTTGTAGGGTCTCACGCAGATTCCTCCCTGAAGGTGTTTGAAAGTGCGATGAACACTTTGAGTAGGGCTTAGTGCAGTGAATGAGTTACTGAACTCTTTCTTTGTGCCCTTCACTCCCGCTGGCGTCGTCAAGGCTGAATAAAGAAACTGGTTCTGCTGTTTAAGTGCAGGCTAACTTTCACATTTATACAGCAAAGATAAAGATACATAACATAGGAACATGGGAACATAGGAAGTAGGAACAGGAGTAGGCCAAAAATGGCCCATCGAGCCTGCTCCGCCATTCAATATGATCATGGCTGATCTAATTTATGACCACCTACCTGCCTTCTCCCCATAACCCCTAATTCCTCTATCATGTAAAAATTTATCTAACCGAATTTTAAATATGTTTAATGAAGCAGCCTCAACCACTTCCCTGGATAGAGAATTCCAAACATTCACCACTCTCTGGGAAAAACTATTTTTCCTCATCTCTGTCCTAAATCTACTCCCCCCTATCTTGAGACTGTGTTCTCTCGTTTTAGTTTCCCCGGCCAGCTCAAAAAACCTTCCTACATCTATCTTATCCATACCCTTCATAATCCTATATGTTTCTATAAGATCTCCTCTCATTCTTCTGAACTCGAGCGAATACAATCCTAGACGATTTAATCTTTCATCATGTCAACCCCTTCATCCCAGGGATCAACCTAGTAAACCTCCTCTGGACCGTCTCCAAAGCCAGTATATCCTTCCTCAAATATGGAGACCAGAACTGGACACAGTACTCCAGGTGCAGTCTCACCAGTACCTTATACAGTTGCAACATTACCTCCCTACTCCTGAATTCAATTCCTCTCGCGATGAAGGCCAACATTCCATTTGCCTTCTTAATAACCTGCTGCACCTACAACCTAACTTTTTGCGATTCATGCACAAGCACTCCCAAGTCCCTCTCACAACAGCATGCTGTAGATTTTCACCCTTTAAATAATATTCAGCTCTTTTATTTTTCTTGCCAAAGTGGATAACCTCACACTTACTAACATTGTACTCCATCTGCCAGACCTTTGCCCACTCATCCCTCTGCAGACTCTCCACATCCTCATTACAATTTGCTCTTCCACTCAATTTGGTGTCATCCGCAAACTTGGCTACACCACATTTTATCCCCTCCTCCAAGTCATCAATGCAAATGATGAACAGTTGTGGGCCTAACACTGACCCCTGCGGCACCCCACTGACCACTCTCTGCCAACCTGAAAAACTCCCATTTATCCCGACTCTCTGCCTCCTGTCAGGCAACCAATTTTCAATCCAGGCCAATAGACTTCCCCGGACTCCACTTTCCTGTAACTTACTGATAAGTCTCTTGTGCGGCACCTTATCAAACGCTTTCTAGAAATCCAAATATACATCAACCTGTTCCCCTCTATCCACCGCACCCATTATATCCTCAAAGAATCCTAACAAGTTTGTCAAACAAGATCTTCCCTTTCTAAAACCATGCTGTGTCTGCCTGATTGAACCCTTACGTTCCAATGTTTGGGGCTTGAGCCCTTCATCAAGAATCAAAGATTCTTTATCTTTGCAATATTAAGTGTACTGTTTGACTGGCTGAGTTCATCCAGCCTTGTGTTTTTAACTTCTAACTTTCATGTTTTACCCCTGTGAAGTATCTTGTAAAGTTTCATTATATCAAAAGTACAATGTTTATCAGTTGGGCATTGGACTGTGAAAGGCAGAATCAGAATCTATTCCTCGACCTACGTTCGGGTGCCTCTCAGCCTTACCATAATGCAGACTTTCCTTCCAGCTCTTCCTGTTATCCAATGTTAGTTTTACTGTGTTTGGTGGAATGCATGGCCAGGGGCGGCAGGGCTAGGTTAAGATAGCAGCGAAAGCAGCAAATGCTACAGATTTTCAAGGGCCCCCCCGCGTTTATGTACTAGGAATTATGAGAAATGTTTTCGTTTTCATCCTTGTGCAGCGGCTATGAGATACAACACAGATAGTCTAATAACCCCAACTAAAGGTGATAATAGACTAAAATGGAGGATTATGGGTAATGAAGACAGCCATTGATCCCACATTGAACCAATCACCGCCACTGCCGCTGAAAGTAAGTTTTGTTTTAACAAATTGTGTAAATAAGTTTTAACAGGGGAGGGAAGGGGAGGGGAAGGGGTGCAAATCAGTGTAAGATTAAGTGTAAAATGTGTAAGCAAGTTTTAACAGCAATTTCAATGCTCGCAATAGTGCTGTTCCCTGGATACGCCACGGGTAATCACTGAATATATATTGATCTGAGAAAGCGAGCATCATTTTGTTAAGAATAATTAACACTATTTCAAACTTACCAAAACGGACATGCAGGGTCAGCATCAGAAGCTCCCTCGAGGGGAGGGGGGGCACTGCAGTCACACTTCCCCCTCACTGCACATGCGCCAGCCAGCACTATATAGGCCCTGTGATGCCTTAACCCAGCACTGAGGGGTGGTGGAAACTGGAACAATGGATGAAAGAAAAATGGGGGGTTATTGTTGTGAATGAGGAAACAGGTTTGGTAGGTCTCAAAGGCAAGGACTCTGAACACAGTTTTGATGTAGGGAAGGATTTTATTTACAGCAGGAAAGTGCGGGAAAATGGCAAATGATGCAGAGTGAGCGTGTGCGCGCACACCCACACACACACGATGCTGGTACATACAACGATCAGGGAAAAATCACTACGATGCCTCACCACCCTCAACTTAGTGCAGGCCTGGCTCTGTGCTCCCAACCCTTTCAACAGTGCACATCTTACCAACAGTTTCTCCAGCACACTTCCACATTTCTAGGCCTGGAGTGAAGCAGGGTGGTCCAAGCTGGCAAAGAGCAAGAACAAAGAGCACATGGCACCTTTATAATGCTGGAGGGACAAGCCCACATCATTTACTGGGGGGGCAATAGCTCAGTGGCAGGAGGGTTAATCTATCAACAACAGCCAATGGCCCAAGGCCAAGTACAGGCAGGCTGGAGAGTGCAGCCCAGGTAATTTACATGTGCCCAACAGCAAGATGAGCACTAATGGGTGGGGTGGAACCAAACCTTGATTGGCAGCTGGTGTAGGTAGGGAGCAGTGCTGTCACATGACAGCCATAACCCTTCCCAATACAGTTATGAGGTAGGGAGGGTTTTGTTTTTTTTTGTAGGTATATGTGGGTCAGCACAACATTGTGAAGGGCCTGGACTGTGCTGTAATGTTCTAAGTTGCAGAAAAGAGGATCCATTTCCTCAGTGTCATTTGGCCATCCCTGTCTTGAGCCAGGTTGCTTTTGGAAGGCCATTTAAATCTTGATCTATCTGGGGCAGCACGGTTACCGCGCCAGCGACCGGGGTTCGAAACTGGCACCATCTAAAAGGAGTTTGTCCGTTCTTCCCATATCTACATGGGTTCCCTCCGGGTGCTCTGGTTTCCTCCCACCGTTCAAAAAGTGGTCAGTTGGGTGTAATTGGGTGGCACAGGCTCGTGAGCTGAAAGGGCCTGTTACTGTGCAGTATGTCTAAAAATGATTTTAAAATCTCTTCTTCAGGAGCTACTGGGGAATGTATCTTGATGCGTGATATTGAATTAGCCCCCACCACTGAAAATTAACTTGACCCCTATCATTTAAAGTTATTCTTCTCTGGATTGAACTAATGAGTCATGAATTTTGACCTGGCTCCATGGCCAGCATCTGCCATATGTCTTTTTCTGAAAGGATGCCAGACATCTAGCTGTCAGCAATTTGTCTCAATCTTTCCCTCTCCTCTTTGAATGTAGTCCTTTGAATAGCTTCAGCAGAGATGTTTCCAAAGTAGGATGCCCAGAAGGGATGATAATCGGGCACAATACTCTCTTTTTGATAGCGGATTTTTGGGGCTTCATTCTCTCACCTGTCTCTGGAAACTGTGGTGGGGGAATCAGACTAGTTTATGAAGCTGGCAGTGCCTGCACTAGTCCAGCACTCCAGGAGTCCTGCCAAGTCAAGTTCATTGCCTCCGATTGCACAAGTACATCCCGATGAAACAGCGTTCTCCGGTCCTTAGGGCAGAATATGCAGACACACAACCAGACATAACACGCATACAGACAGACAATACATATGCATGACAAGTATTTATCGATACCAGTGGTTCTCAACCTTTTTCTTCCCACTCAGTTTAAGTAATCCCGGTGCCATCAGTGTTCTGTGATTAGTAAGGGATTGCTTAAGGTGGAATGTGAGTGGGAAGGAAAGGTTGAGAATCACTGCTCTAGACTCAATTGTTACTAAAATATTTTGCTTGAGAAAAATTGTCATTTGGCCCATTTCCTTTCGAGTTCTGAGACCATGCACATAACGAGTCAATTAGGGACGATTACAACTGTGGTTTTCAAACAACATTTATTTATTTATATCAATCAGTGGTTCTCAACCTTTATCTTTCCACTCACATACCACCTTAAGCAATCCATTACTAATCACAGAGCACTTATGGCATATGGATTACTTAAGGTGGTATGTGAGTGGAAAGATAAAGGTTGAGAACCACTGATTTATACAAATAAATAAATGGTGTTTCATAAATATGAGAGTCTCAGAGGGTGAGTGTGAGCAGTTCCTTTGGTCGTTCAGCATTCTCACTGCCTGTGGGAAGAAGCTGTTCCTCAGCCTGGTGGTGCTGGCTCGGATCTTCCTGCATCTCTTCCCTGACGGGAGCAGCTGGAAGATGCTGTGTGTGGGGTGGACGGGGTCCTCAATGATTTTGCACGCCCTCTTCAGACAACGATCCTGGAAGGACTCGTCGATGTGGTGGGGGGATGGGTGGAGAGATGAGGAGAGAGACTTCAACGATCCTCCCTGCCACTCTTATGGTCCTGTGGATTGACCTCTGATCCATTTTCCCCCCTGCTGCAGCCAATCCGATTCAGGGGCCAAGAGTGCCACCTACTGCAGCGCGGAGGCGCCATCTCCTCTCTCCACTTGTTTGAGGAAGCTGGGCCACATGAATGTAATTTCCTGGCAACCTCTCACAAAGAAAATGATCAAAAGATCTTTCCATCTGAAAGTTGCCTGCAGCTGGACTCAACGATCGGAAGTGGCATCCCAGTCAAGCGTTATCCTGATGAACAGTAGGGTCACCCTCTTGCTAAATTATAGATCACAGCAGCTCATTGATCAGAGGCAAGTTGTGACGTGTTAATTGCTCAGGAAAAGGTCACAAGAACATTGGACATTGCAGTATATTAATTATAATTGTTTTGTTCCCTTCATCTCGGCTCTCATTAACCCTGATTTTTTTTCATTGAGGCGACTGTTGCATTAAAGCTCATCGACAACTTCAGTGTACATCGGGCTCCAACGATCCCTAATTGGGATCCCGAGGAAAACCTCTTCGTCGCGCCCCCCACCCACAACCTCACCGATCGGCGGAATTGGGGGAAAACAATCCCTCCAACCAGATGGCATTAACATCAACTTCCCCGGTTCGGAATCAGGAACACGTGTCACCAAGTTTCCTCTTCAGCGTTGTACACCTGCAGGTGCATAAGTTGGTATAAGTTCCGTTTCTGCAAATATTCTATTTCTTTTTTAATTAGTGCAGAAGACGGCAAGACTGTCTGTGGCTCATTGTCCATTCAGAACTCTGGTGGCGGAGGGGAAGAAGATGTTTTGGGGGGGTGGGATCATCTTCAGGCTCCTGGACCTCCTTCCTAGCAGTGAGATAGGGCATGACCTGGATGGGGAGGGTCTCCCTTAACCCCCCTCCCCAACCTCCTCCACTGCCCCCCCCCATCTCCTTTCCTCCAACCCTCCAGCCACCTTGCCCCTCCATATCCAACGATCTGTTGGGCTGTGCTCCACCAACCATCCTCCCCACCCCCAGCCCTTCCTTTCTCTCTTTCCGCCCCAGCCTTTTAAACTCAGGGACCTGCCTGCTTTTCATTCGTACCTTGGAAAAGGGCTCAGGCCCGAATCGTCGATGACCTCTTACAAGACCGGGCGACCATTTCTGTGCTTCTGCTATTTCTGGAGACTTTCGTGTTTCACTCGCTGTTTGGGCCAGGGTCATACAAGCATCTGAATAAAGAGTAGGAGCAGGCCATTCAGCCCACCAAGCCTGCTCTGGTATTTGATAAGGCGATCTAATTGCAGCGTCAAATAGAATCGTCTATGCCCAATAACCTTCCACCCCCTTCGAGAATCCTTAAATATATTCAAAGCCACTTACCTTCTTTACCACCCTCTCAGCTTGAGTTCCCATGTTCTGCATCCCAAGGTCCCTCTGAACATCAATGCTCCCAAGGGTCCTGCCATTTAATTTTTCCTTGCATTTGATCTCCAAAGTGCCACAGCTCACAGTGGTTTGGATTAAACTCCATCTGCCATCACTCAGCCCAAATCTTGAACTGATCTATTTCCTGAAGAAACCATCGAACATTACAGCACAAAAAAACAGCCCTTCTATTTTTCTGCCTAGTCCCTGTGGGGCTACCACGTGATGTATGGATGGGCTGGTCCACCCCCTGCACCTGTGACTCCTCATATAGGCTGTACACCCAAACCCCCCTCCCCCTCAGTACCTGGCTTGAAACTGGGCCAGCAATGCTGACGCTTTAAGGTGATTAAAGCCTATTAATTGAGATTCTCTGTCTGATTGTGGTTGATTGGTAGTAGAGTCCCACTGACCTGCACCCAGTCCATATCCCATCCATGCATATTACAATCCATATTCACCACTTCAGCTGGCAGCTCATTCCACACTCACACCGCTCTCTGTGTGAAGAAGTTCCCCCGAATGTCCCCCTAAACTTTTTCCCTTTCACACTCTCTCTCTCTCTCTCTCTCTCTCTCTCTCTCTCTCTCTATCTATCTCTCTCTCTCTCTCTCACTCTCTCTCTCTCTCTCTCTCCCTTCCTCCCTCTCTCTGTGCTAAAGCGATTAATGAAGATTCAGGCTGGAAGAAATGGCTTTATCACATCAATTAACTTGGGCAATGAAGCAAGGTCAGAGTGCATGAACGCTTCAGGGGGCACACAGTCCGACATGGCCTCTGCGTACTGAATTCTGCCCCACTGGCTCCCCGACCCTGCAGCTAATTCTCGCCTTCCAGCACAGCTGATATTGACCTCTTTATTTAGTAAGGTAGTGAAAGACTATTAGTGCAGAGAACAAAACAAAGGACTCTACATCACCTTTGTTGACCTCACCAAAGCCTTCGACACTGTGAGCAGGAAAGGGCTTTGGCAAATACTAGAGCGCATCGGATGTCCCCCAAAGTTCCTCAACATGATTATCCAACTGCACGAAAACCAACAAGGTCGGGTCAGATACAGCAATGAGCTCTCTGAACCCTTCTCCATTAACAATGGCGTGAAGCAAGGCTGTGTTCTCGCACCAACCCTCTTTTCAATCTTCTTCAGCATGATGCTGAACCAAGCCATGAAAGACCCCAACAATGAAGACGCTGTTTACATCCGGTACCGCACAGATGGCAGTCTCTTCAATCTGAGGCGCCTGCAAGCTCACACCAAGACACAAGAGAAACTTGTCCGTGAACTACTCTTTGCAGACGATGCCGCTTTAGTTGCCCATTCAGAGCCAGCTCTTCAGTGCTTGACGTCCTGCTTTGCGGAAACTGCCAAAGTGTTTGGCCTGGAAGTCAGCCTGAAGAAAACTGAGGTCCTCCATCAGCCAGCTCCCCACCATGACTACCAGCCCCCCCACATCTCCATCGGGCACACAAAACTCAAAACGGTCAACCAGTTTACCTATCTTGGCTGCACCATTTCATCAGATGCAAGGATCGACAATGAGATAGACAACAGACTCGCCAAGGCAAATAGCGCCTTTGGAAGACGCTGGAAAAACAACCAACTGAAAAACCTCACAAAGATAAGCGTATACAGAGCCGTTGTCATACCCACACTCCTGTTCGGCTCCGAATCATGGGTCCTCTACCGGCATCACCTACGGCTCCTAGAACGCTTCCACCAGCGTTGTCTCCGCTCCATCCTCAACATCCATTGGAGTGCTTTCATCCCTAATGTCGAAGTACTCGAGATGGCAGAGGTCGACAGCATCGAGTCCACGCTGCTGAAGATCCAGCTGCGCTGGGTGGGTCACGTCTCCAGACTGGAGGACCATCGCCTTCCCAAGATCGTGTTATATGGCGAGCTCTCCACTGGCCACCGTGACAGAGGTGCACCAAAGAAAAGGTACAAGGACTGCCTAAAGGAATCTCTTGGTGCCTGCCACATTGACCACCGCCAGTGGGCTGATATCGCCTCAAACCGTGCATCTTGGCGCCTCACAGTTCGGCGGGCAGCAACCTCCTTTGAAGAAGACCACAGAGCCCACCTCACTGACAAAAGGCAAAGGAGGAAAAACCCAACACCCAACCCCAACCAACCAATTTTCCCCTGCAGCCGCTGCAACCGTGTCTGCCTGTCCCGCATCGGACTTGTCAGCCACAAACAAGCCTGCAGCTGACGTGGACTTTTACCCCCTCCATAAATCTTCGTCCGCAAAGCCAAGCCAAAGGAAAGACTATTAACCAGTGGGGAAGGGAAACAACCCTGATTAACAAATTCCAAGAAAATTCTAAGAAATATGTACCTATGTGGAGCAGTCTGCTCACATGTTCTAGAAATCTAGGGGTCTGATGGTATAAATAAATGTATAATTTGTGAGCCACAAGGGTCAGACTAGCCATATTTGGCAGTGCCTCTTGCTGTAACGGTGTTCATGCTTTGTAAAGTGTTTTAAAAATTTGTTTTTGCAGCTGTTTGTTTTCAAGCAACCCATTTTAACAGGAAAAGGCCATTCAGCCCTTCAAGCCTGTTCCCCAGTTGAGTCTGATCAAACAAACTCTCACCCCTATTCCCGCTCCCTCTTCGGTCACCCCTCGACGACCAACTCCATTCTGCATAAATCGAATAAAGCAGGCACCCTCAGAGTGACGAGGTTTCACCTCATCTCAGTGGGAAGAGCAGTTCCTCAGAGAAATGTGGAAGGTTTGTCAAAATAGTACAAAAGACCAAAGACCAGGAGCAGGATGGAGATTTAAGACCAAATCTTTAATTAAAACTGGAGAATTTCAACTGTTACATTTCTTGGTATCTTTTGCCCTCTCCTGGTGCTCCAGTGGCATGACCATCTCTGGGCTTTCAAGATCCAAGATTCAGGTTTCAGATTTATTGTCAGAGTACATACATGACATCACTCACAATCCTGAGATTCTTTTTCCTGCGGGTAAGACAGAATTACCACTTAGTGGTAGTGCAAAATAAAACTGTACACAACATGCCCATGTAAACAAATAAGGAAATGTAAACAAATTGACTGTATGATACAGAAAGAAAAAAGATTAATAAAGTGCAAAAGTAAGAGTTTTTAAATGAGTCTCTGATGGAGTTTGTCGTTGATGAGTCTGATGGTGGAGGGGGAGCAGCTGTTCCTGAACTTGGTGGTGCGAGTCTTGTGGCACCAATACCTCTTTCCTGATGGCAGCAGTGAGAACAGAGCGAGTCCCAGGTGGTGGGGATCCTTGATGATCGCTGCTGCTCCCCAATGGCAGCGTTCCCCGTAGATGTTCTCCATGGTGGGAAGGGTTTTCCTGTGACGTCCTGGGCTGTGTCCACTACCTTTTGCAGGGCTTTATGCTGTGGGGTAATAATGACCCCAGACTAGACTGTGATTCAGTCAGTCCAGCTCACTTTCCAGCACACCTCTTTAGAAATTTGCCAGGGTTTCCAATGTCAGACTAAACCTCTGCAAATTCCTGAGGAGGTGGAATTCAAGTCTTAAGATTCCTTGCTTGTCCTGTAATAGTACAGACTATGTAATATTACATAAAATGGCCTTCTGTCCACCGTAGGGCACACAGAGTGTCACCATTAGTGTTACCCAGCATACCTTGCAGTATGAGGGAACGAGAAGCAAAAGAGAGTCCACCAAGAGTCGCCAAGTGTCCGTGGATTCACTCCCACAGCTTATGCAGCCGCACGGACTCCTGTTCAAACCGTCGGCCACCCGAGCTCCACACGATCAGGAAGCCTCCAGTGCCCCTTCAGGTGCCCTTCTTGCCCTCAGCACCCTCTCAAATCCCAGCTCCAATGCCTGGTTCCCTTGAGCCGGTCTTCAGCAGCCCGCAGCCCGTGCAGGTTCCCCTCAATGGAGGTCGTCCACAGCCCACGGGCATCCCACAGCTGCTGAGCCTCTCGCTGGTCAGCTGCCTTGGTCCCTGCCCTCTAGGATTGTCTTCTACTCAGTGGGAGGTGTTCTCCCTGCGTCCGGTACCCTTCACCAGTCCACTGCTCCCCAGAGTCTGCAACCCCTCGTGACCACTGCCAAGCATATGAGCCATCATCTTGGTTAGAAGCCCATGGTTGTCAGATTTCAGTTTAAAAACATTGTTGCCTCATCCAGTATCTGCATGGAGCATTATGACTGGGCGCTTGACCCAGTTCGAGGAGCGCCTGGTCCCTACTCTCCACTCTCTGCTCTCCTGGGTCCACACCATTACAACAGCTTCACAGCGCTGCCATTTATTCCCTGCCATTTTTTTTAAAGTACAATTATGGGAGTCTCGGAGGGTGAGTGTGAGCAGTTTCTTTGGTCGTTCACCGTCCTCGCTGCCCATGGGAAGAAGCTGTTCCTCAGCCTGGTGGTTCTGGCCCTGATCCTCCTGAGCCTCTTCCCCCGACGGGAGCTGCTGAATGATGCTGTGTGTGGGGCTGACGGGGTCCTCCATGATTTTGCGTGCTCTCTCAGGAAGTGCAATCGCTGGTGCACCTTCCGGGCAAGCGAGGAGATGTTGCGTGTCCACAGTAGGTCACTAGTTAAGTGGGGTCCAAGGAACCTGGTGCTCTCTTCTCTGCACTTCCTGAGAAGACTGAGTTCGGCAAGGCTACCGGCCACTATTGTGCCAACCTTCTGTATGAGCTCTTTCAATAGCATCCTGGCCGGCTGCATCCCAGTGCGGTACAGTGGCTGCAGAGAAATGGATCAGAGGTCAATCCACAGGACCATAAGAGCAGTAGAGAATCGCAGAGAATCACTGGAGTCATTCCCCCCCCCCCCCCACCCAATCGACGTGATTTACCGCAATTGTTGTCCCAAAATCATTGAGGACCCCTTCCACCCCGCACACAGCATCTTTCAGCTGCTCCCGTCAGGGGAGATATTCAGGAGGATCAGAGCCAGCACCACCAGGCCGAGGAACAGCTTCCTCCCACGGGCAGTGAGAATGACCAAAGGAGCAGCTCGCACCGACCACCCAAGACTCTCATATTCACAAAAAAATATTTATTTAATTATACACATGAGTTTTTGTCCTGCAGATATATTGTTTGTCTGTGTGTGCATGTGTTATGTCTGGTTGTGTGTCTGCGTGTTTTGCCCCGAGGACCAGAGATGCTGATTCGTTGGGTTGTACTTGTGCCATCAGATGACAGTGAACTTTGCAAACTCAAAGACATAAGAAATAGTGGCTCCAACGATTCAACCTCGATCCTGACCTTAGTTGTTGTCTAGGAGGAGTTTTCACGTTTTATGCAGGTTTTTGCTGTTTGCTATAGTTTCTACCTACATCCCATTATTTCATTTTTAATTTGAATTAGACATACAGCATGGTATGTCTATCGGCCCATGAGTCCGTGCCGCCAAATCACATCTCATTAATCTACAATCCCCCGGTACGTTTCTGAAGGGTGGGAAGAAACCAGAGCCCCAGGGGAAAACCCACGAAGTCATGGGGAGAACAGACAGCGCGGGATTCGAACCCAAGGTCTGTAAAGGCTTTGCACTAATCACTACACTAACAGTGTCACCCCCTATGCTAACCATGCTGTCCCTCTAAGCCATATGTGTGTGTGTGTGTGTGTGTGTGTGTGTGTGTGTGTGTGTGTGTGTGTGTGTGTGTGTGTGTGTGTGTGTGTGTTACACACTTGTGTCAGTGAGAGGGGTGTCGTGCTCCTGCTTTCATCAGTGAAGCATTCCGCTGCAGTGAATGCTACTGCCTCCAGGGGGCGACGGGCTCCCATGTATCAAGCATCATGTCGCGATCCCATCTCGGAATCAGAATTTATGGTTATGAACATGTCACAAATTTTGTTCTTTTGCGGCAGCGTCACAAATGCAAACATTTATATAATTCTCTTGACAAAATAAATAAAAATAGTGCAAGGAAAAGAAAAAGTCAAAGTGAGGCAGTGTCCGTTGTTCATGTTCATTCAGGAATCTGATGGCGGAGGGGAAGAAGCTGTCCTTGTGCCGCTGGGTGCTCGTCTTCAGCCTCCTGTACCTTTTCCCCGAGGGTAACGGAGTGAAGAGGGCGTGGCCTGGGTGCTGGGGGTCCTTGAGGATGGACGCTGCTTCTTTAAGACACCGCCTCCTGTAGACGTCCTCGATGGAGTGAAGTCTGGTGCCCGTGATGTCTTTCAGGCCAAGTTAACAACCCTTGAGTTTTTTTTTTCCTGTCCTGAGCGTTGCCACCTCAGTGATGCAACCAGCCAGAATACTCTCCACGGTCCACCTGGAGAAGTTTACGAGAGTCTTCGGTGACGTACCGAATCTCCTCGAACTCCTCACAAAGGACAGCCGCTAGCGGGCCTTCTTCACGATCGCATCGACGGGGAGGCTCCAGGACAGATCCTCGGAGATGTGGACATTCAGGCATTTGAAGTCCTTGACACCCCTCTCCACTACTGATGCCTCGATGAGAACTGACCCACAAAAGCCTACCCACCCCCTTCCACAGGAATATACATAAGAAGCAGGACAGTCCATTGAACCTGCTTATTGAATCTGTGAAAAATAAAATGGTTCAGTTTGGCACAGGCAACAGGCATTTGTCCTTTGGTGAGATTTGAACCCAGGGCCTAATAACTGGAACTGCATACAGTACTCCCAGTGTGGCCTCACTAATGACATCTGAACACTCAATGAAAGCAAGCTCTCCCTTGGTGCAAAGGGTTTGAGAGGGAGATACTGAAATCAGGTTTCGTCCAGAGGCTGTGTGGGGAGTGCTCAGGATAAGAGCTTTAAGTTCCATGGATGAGATAGAGGACCTTGTTGAACAACACTGAGGGAATAATAGTGTTGAATGCTGGGGTGTAGCCGATGAAGAGTAGGAAGATGTATGAGTTACTGTTTTCTAGGTGACCCAAAGCTGAGCGGAGTCCAAACTCTTCTCTTCCCTGACCTCCTCTCCCACACCACCTGAGCCTCCCCAACTGGTATCCCAGCCTGCATGGCAGACTCAGGCATCACCTGACCATCTGTCCGGGCGAGGCAGAACCCAGACCCTTCCTGGCACCAAGTACCGGGCCTATCCTTGTCCGGCTTTTCCAACTCGGTCAACTTATTGCTGGCTGAGATCAGATCGAACGCAGAGCACATTAAAATGCAGGACCCAGTTCCCAGCAGCAGAGTCGAAGATTCTAAAAATAGTTCACTTGCACCAGGCTATAGCTTGATATTTATAGATTGGCTGACTCCTTCTTCTGACATGAACTGCTTGCATAGATTACCAGCCTCCCCATCTTTTAATTCCCTGCTCCATCCTTTTGCCACACTTCTTTCATGCTCCCCAAATTAACTTGTGAACATTCATAGCTCAGATTAGACCTTGCAGAAGGAAAACCTCTGCGGCATGGTTCATAGAACATAGAACACCACAGCACAATACAGGCCCTTCAGCCCTCATTGTTGTGCTGAACTATATAAAAAAACTAAACCCTCCCTTCCCCGAAACCCTCTATTTTTCTATCGTCCATCTCCCTGTCTAAGAGTCTCTTAAGTGCCACTAATGTTCCAGCCTCCACCACCCCCATTCCCTCACAAGGCATTTCAGACCCCCACAATTCCCAGTGTAAAAACACTTATCCCTGATGTCTCCCCTAAACTTTCTTCCCTTCACTTTGTACAGATGTCCTCTGGTGTGTGCTATTCATGCCCTGGGAAAAAGCACTGGCTGCCCACTTTATCTACCTCTCTCAGAATCTTGCAGACCTCTCATCCAAAAAGAAAAGTCCCAGCTCTTCTAACCTTTCCTCGTACAACTTATTTTCTAATCCAGGCAACATCATGGTAAATCTCCTCTGCACCCTCTCCACAGCTTCCACATCCTTCCCATAATGAGGTGACCAGAACTGAGCATAATATTTCAAGTGGGGTCTCACCAGAGATTTGTAGAGTTGCAACATGACCTCCCGACTCTTGAACTCAGTCCCTCTATTAATGAAGCCCAGCATCCCATAGGCCTTCTAAACTGTCCTATCAACCTGCCCGGCAACCTTGAGAGATGTATGGATTTGGACCCCAATGTCCCTCTACACTGTTAAGTATCTGACCATAAACCCTGTACTCCGCCTTTTGGTTTGACCTTCCAAAATGCACACTTATCCAGATTGAATTCCATCTGCCACTTTTCTGTCCAAACTCTGCATCCCATCTATATCCTTTTGTAACCTTCAGCTTCATCCACAACTCCTCCAACCTTCGTATCTTCCGCAAACTTACTGACCCATCCTTCTACCTCTTCATCTAGGTCATTTATAAAACTCACAATGATCAAGGGCCCCAATGCAGTGAACTGGGATTCTCTGGAAGGCTCTTGTGCTGATGGCTGGCCCAGCTCCATCCCCATCTCCTCACATATAACCATGGTTACCCACCTAAACCCAGAACCCTTCTGAAGACCACTGTGAAACTTACCCATAGTTATAAGCTAATAAAAGCATTTGTTCTCCCTCCAGTCATGAGAGTTTTTATTCACACTACACCCAGGACAGATCCCTGTAGAACTCCATAAGTAACTGAAAGAGTTCCTCTTGGTTCCCAAAGCAGCCATTTGTTGGGTTAATGCAGAGAATTAGTTGAGGCTTGAAGAGAGGGTCAGGGTTCTCCCAGAAAAAGAACAAGCCCTCAACGCCCTTCAAGCTAAGGTTCTAAGCCACTCATTGGGAATGGAATGTTATGCTGGACAATAAAGATTTTGATCCCTGAACATTTTTGCTTGCATTTTATGGATTTTGAGCTGATCACGAAAATCACCTTAAAAATCTACCTATCACATACCACTTTTTAGATATAACCCATTTTTGTGATTTCCAGTCATATTTTAAGTCTACTAGTACATTGCCCACAAAGCAAACTGTTTTGGTCAGTCCAAGCATGCCTGGACATGCACTCAAGTGCAGGTGCTAATCAAATGTTGTCTTTAGCCTGGGTGTGCTTAGTCAGGATAGAAGCAGATAGGCTATAAAAGCAGCTCACATATACAGATGCTGTGCATTACATTTGATATAGATTGAACACATGTTGATGCAAATGCTCTTCGGGCAATCGGGCAATAGCATAGTGAGTGTACTTAACAGTAGCATTTATCGTCTTCAGGAAGAAATGTCTCGTCAATGTAACAGCTGCGACACATTCTGCGACGTTGGTAGTTCAATGACGCAGCATGGCTGCGCTTATTAAGAAAGCCTATGAGTTCTACCTCAGTTGTAAAATCAGTGACCAAGACAAACCCTGGCCTCGTCACATTCGTTGTGCAACACGCGCAGTCAACCTGAGAGCTCAGCTCAGAGGTACATTAGGCGATTAAGCATGCTAAATTCAATATAATGTTGATTTAATGTTTCCCCAACTTCCTACGTGAAACAGCACATCTGAAATTATCTTTGTGTTCAGCTTGAAGATGCCTTTCATAATCCCTTTTTTTTTCCAGTGTTGTCAGTCAAGAAAATAATTGGCATTGCACTGCCAAGGAGGTCAGTTTGGAGGAGCATTTTAAAGGGGAAAAATAGTGGGGGGGGAGAGAAAGAGGTTTTGGTGGGAAGTCCAGACCTCAGGCAGAGACACAGCCCAGAGAGTCCAAGGGGTCAGCACTGGAGGAACACAGAAATACCAGGCAAGGATGTGTTGGGGAACAAATCCTGCTGGAGACATGGAAGGGGGATATGACAACAAAGAAAAGGATTCGGGTTTGGCGGACAGGCACCCGGTGTTGGTCAGCGGGTGTGGGACCTGGCACATGCAGATCTGATTGACTTCAACCACACAGGAAATTAGAAACGGAAAAGAGAAAGGTGACATGGAGCTTCAATATAGAAACTTCCCTTGCCAAATTAACAAAACTAAAATCCTCGGAGAATCAATAGCACAGAGGAGTCCAGACTCACATCGCGGTACCACCTTAAAAAAATTAATTTTTAATTTAGCACAGTAACAGGCCATTTCAGCCCATGAGTCTAATTTACACCTCATTAACCTACGTTCCCAGCATGTTTGAATGGTGGAACCCCTGGAGAAAGCCCATGCAGACATGGAGAGAACATACAAACTCTTTGCAGTCAGTGTGGGATTCGAACCCCTGTCCGATCCCAATCGCTGGTGATGTAAAAATGCTGCCCACTTAACAATCCATTTGAGAGGTCAGTGGCCCATGTATCCATCCTGGATTAATGCACGGTTTAGCTCACCACCACTTCATGGGCAAGGTGAGGTAAACGTCGGGATCTCGTGCTGGAGGGGCACAGCAGGCCATGGCCTGAGCCCTTCATCAGGAATCAGGGAGACCTGAATAAAGTGAAATGGGGAGGGGAAGAGAGCTGAGAAAGGTAGCTCTCTGATAAGGGAAGGAGGGAGAGGGATGAGGGGAAAGAGAGGGACGTGGGAGGGGATTATCAGAAATTGGAGAAGTTGATGTTGGAATGTGCCAAGGCGGTGTTGTTCCTTCAATTTGCAGGTGCCCTAAACAACATGGCAAAGCATGAGGCCAAGGACAGACATGTAGCAGTGGGGTCACTAGGGTAGGTCTTACCTAGTGCTGTAACTCATAGTGTCTCCCCCTCCATGAACCTCCTCTCATACCAGACCACACAGAATCCTTAATAATGTTTTTTGTTACTAATGTTACATGAATTGTAATCCCCATAAATCACAGAATGTAGTGAGATAAACAACCAGCAAAATTTAAATCACACCTTTAAACTACAATATCACATGTACAGCCTCAATGTATTTACATTTACATCATTTCATGTGGTTTAAGTAAGAAAACAAATACTAATGACCACAATATTGTGGCGAAAACACCAGAAAATTTGACAAAAGCAGTGACTATAAAAACACCAGCAGCAACAAAAACAACAGCGCGTGCTGACGAAACCACACGATTTGAAGTGTCATTGTCAATGGCTCTGACCAGAGCACGTTAGAAGGTTCAAAAAGTAAATGAGCATTGAGTTTTAGCCTTGTAGGTGTATTGATACGTGTCAGCTGTTATAACTAACGACAGGGATATTTTTATAAAAAATAATAAATTTCTGCTGAAACACTGCACAAAAATTTTATAGCCAGTCACCCCCTTTGATGGTGTCATCCGGTGGGGTCCACACCCCCCCTAGTGACGCCAGTGGTTAAGTGGGGCTTGAAATTGAAGTGGTTGGCCACTGGGAGGACTTGCTGTGGCAGCGGACAGAGAGGAGGTACTCAGCGAAACGATCTCCCAGTCAGCGTCCAGTCTCCCCAATGCAGAGGAGGCCACAGGGGCAGCACCAGATGGCCCCTGCAGGTTCTCAGATGGAGTGCTGCTTCACTTGGAAGGGACTGTTGGTGACCCAAAGGATGGTGAGGGAGGAGGGGTGGGCGCATGTGGTTAAGAGCAAAACCAGTTCTGTGAGTGAACAACCGGAAAAGGTCTATGTTAATGCCATCTGGTTGGAGAGTGCCCAGACGGAAGATTAAGTGTTACTCCTCCAACTTACAGGCCATCTTGGTGGGACAGTACATGAGCCCATGGACAGACACCATGGGAGTGGGGTGCAGAATTGAAGTGGCTGGCCTCTGCGAGATCACTGATGCAGACAGAGCTGAGCTCCGATGTAGAGAAGGTCACAACGGGAGCCCCGGATGCAGTAGATGACTCCAGCAGATACACCATCGTTTGGGTGCCTGCCTACATTTTGCTCATACACTGATGACGGGCTTAAGCCCGAAACGTCAGTTCTGTCTCTTTATCTCTGCTACATAAAGTCCACTGTTTGACCTCCCGAGTTTCTCCAGTGTTGTGTTTATACAACACTGGCTGGCTCATTGGTGACACAAGATTTGAAGACGAGAGCTAGGCAGGTTTCTGCTGCACCAGGCATGGTCTCCCGCCTTGTGGGAATCTTGCTACATCTTCCAGGAGTGATCAGCGCTTGTAACCAGGCCTGCACCACAACTGTCGAAAGAGATTTCAATCTCCCATTGAAAACTCTTGGCTCTTGCAACCTGGTCCAATACCAGCTGCCAGTCCTGGTTCCTGTCCCAATGTGAGATCATTTCCCTGAAACGATGAATAAAAGGAAGCTTCACAGAGATGCGGCAGTTAAACAACAAAGTCTGCAGGCGCTGGGGTCGAGTTCCTTTAGATGCTGTGAGATCTGCTGGGTTACTCCAGCACGTATGTGTATTGCACAGAGATCTGGCAGTCATTACAGTAAAACCCCCAGTATCTGGCATGTATGGTGATTGGTAGATGCCGGATAAGTGTGTTTTTCTGGTTGCTTGAGACCCATTCTTACAATGCCTAACTAATACGCCTGCATTAAGAACAAACAGTTTAAAAGACAAAAGTACTAGACTGTTCTAAACAAACTTCACTTGCATGAATATATAAACCTTAAAGCATTTTACTTCATTTTCAGTCACATTCTTTGAAAACATTTAACTGTCGCTGCATTTGCAGGTTCTTCCCCCTCCACGGAGCCACCCAAAGATGAGCAATAACATTAATGATAATTAAACCTCTCCTTCCCCAAGTTTACAGATAAAGCCTTACTAATATATTTAATAATATACTAATACACAGGACTAAGGAGACATTTTAAGAGAGTCACCCCAATGGCGAGTGGCATCCTGGGTGATGCCATGCTATCCAAACACAACTTTATTCAAACAGCTGCTGCAAGCAAAGCCCGACCAAGGCGCTCGACCAGCTGAATATTTGCTCTCATCTTCACCAAGGGTTTATGTGTTACCTCAGAGAGCATTTACTTTTACAATTTTAAACTTACATATTTTTGCTTAATATTTTATTTATTTTAATTTATTTTCCTTGAGTTTTTGCCATTTACTTGAGGCTGCTGGTTGCTTGAATTCTGGATACCAGGGGTTTTACTGTATTTGCAACAAGATCCAGGCTGTGCACTTCTATTCGAATCGGCCTGTATTCACGGGGATAAAATCCATCAGTCAATGCTAGTCCTGGATGTAACATGGATTTTCTTTCCTTCCAGGCTTTGCACAAGAAAAGGTGGGAGCAGAGATCTGTGCCACATGCAGGGAATAATGTTTCTTCTTCTCCCATACACTAGTTCCCATACTGATACTGTGAGGTTAGATCCGAAAGGTGTGATTCACAAGGGAGTTGGCCTTAGTAGAGCAGAAGGGGAAGGGGAGGTTATCCCCTACTTCCATGAAGGTTCAACCTAATATACCGTTAACTCAGATGAGCCATGTAATTCAGGAAAAAACTATTGGTTAAACGATCCCCAGTTATCTATCGAGAGTGTCCTGGCCGGCTGCATCACAGTGTGGTACAGTTGCTGCAGAGAAATGGATCCAAGGTAAAGTATGGCTAAGAGGATCAGTGGACTCTCCCTCCACCCCGCCGCCCCACCCCCCACCATCAACCTGATCTATCAGGATCATTGTCTGAAGAGGGTGTCCAAAATCTTTAAGGACCCCTTCCATCCTGCACATAGCATTTTTCAGCTGCTCCCATTGGGGAAGAGATACAGAAGGATCAGAGCCAGCTCCACCAGTCTGAGGAACAGCTTCTTCCCACGGGCAGTGAGAATGCTGAATGATCAAAGGAACTGCTCACACGAACCATCCGAGACTCTCATATTCACAAAAATTCTATTTATTTATTTGTCTATATGATCCACATTATGTATCGTTTGTCTGTACGTGCATGTGTCTGTGTGTTTTTACATTGTGTATTTAATGTAGACATACAGAATTGTAACAGGCTATTTTTGCCACCCAGTTTACACCCAATTGACCTGCAGCCCCCAGTACATTTTGAACAGTGGGAGGAAACTGTAGGCCCCCCGGGAAAAACCCACGCAGGCACGGGGAGAACATTCTATCTCATTCTATAAGCGACCCGCTTATTCCAGTGACATCAGCACTTGCGTGCGTGTGTCACCAGGCAGCCAGCATCTGAACATCCGGCGATTTAATGGGTCCATCCCCCTTGCAATTTAGAAGGTGCTTCCAGCACCTTGGCCCCAGTAATCACACCCGGGTCCCAGGAGGGCCAACCCGGGTGCTGCAGTTTAAAAGGTTCTGAGTGTGCGTTACTGAGGTAGGTTGGATTAGGAACACGCTGAACGGGTTGGACCCTCTCTCAAGCTGCCATGTGAGTGGGGTGTTAGCTGGGCAACCCCATTTTACACTGCAGTTTGAAAGGGCCTTCTGTTTCTCTGCCTCATTCTGGACGTCTGTAGGAGAGTGCCTTTGGCCGAACAAGCCCTCAGGCAGGTCTCTGTGGGTGCAATCACTCTTCTGTGTGCTATACCTTCCCAGATCATTCCCCTTTGCCATTGACTCCCCACCCCTGCCCATTGCCCTGCAGATCTGCTTCACTCAGTCTTTCCCCTTCACACCTCTTTGCCCCTGCAACACAGCACAGACCTCCAACCTTATTGCAAGCCCCCACCGTTCCTAAGTCTCTGGACCTTCTTTCTCCAATATTTCTTTCTGCATCTCCCCCACACCCTTCCTCAATCCCACCCACCCGATGAATTAATCGGTTACTATTTAAAAGCTCTGTTTCCAGGCAAAACTAATGATGTTCTGACGTCAGTGGAGGTTCAGGCAGGCATTGGAAGAAGTGGGGGGGGGGGGGGTCTCTCTCCTCCCGCCCCACCGCCTTCCTCCCGGCACCAACCCCGTTCCCCGTACTATTTGCGCGGGGGCAATGAAATCTCCCAGCCGCTGGGTGGGTCGTCCGAGGCCAGAGATCCTTTTGTTGTACGGTGACCTTAGGTTGGGTTTCACCGCCTGTGGCCAGCACATTTCCACCTCCTCCCAGCCCCCCCTCGTCCAGAGCTCCCAAATATTTGGCAACACACACACGCGCGCGCGCGGGGGTGGGGGGGCTTTTGACTCAAATGTAAGTCAGGAATTGTGGAAAAACCTGGGAGTTCGGTTGGGATTTTGGCAACTGTTCCGTTATACTTCCAGTGTGGTGTAAGTTAGAATCTATTTCATTACATGGGGGAGGGGGGAGGTTTGGGTGGATGGGTCAGGGGGGAGGGGGGAGGTTTGGGTGGATGGGTCAGGGGGAGGGGGGAGGTTTGGGTGGATGGGTCAGGGGGGAGGGGGGAGGTTTGGGTGGATGGGTCAGGGGGGAGGGGGGAGGTTTGGGTGGGGGGGGTGGGTCAGGGGGGAGGGGAGGTTTGGGTGGGGGGGTGGGTCAGGGGGGAGGTTTGGGTGGGGGGTGGGTCAGGGGGGAGGTTTGGGTGGGGGGTGGGTCAGGGGGGAGGTTTGGGTGGGGGGTGGGTCAGGGGGGAGGTTTGGGTGGGGGGGTGGGTCAGGGGGGAGGTTTGGGTGGGGGGGTGGGTCAGGGGGGAGGTTTGGGTGGGGGGTGGGTCAGGGGGAGGTTTGGGTGGGGGGGGTGGGTCAGGGGGGAGATTTGGGTGGGGGGTGGGTCACGGGGGAGGTTTGGGTGGGGGGGTGGGTCAGGGGGAGGTTTGGGTGGGGGGGTGGGTCAGGGGGGAGGTTTGGGTGGGGAGGGGTGGGTCAGGGGAGAGGTTTGGGTGGGCGTGGGTGGGGAGGGGGAGAGGGGATATCATCAGATGATGAGTCAGGGTCAGGTTATGCACCGTTTCAGGGGTGGTCAGATGAAACCCCGAACGAGCCAGGGCGGCAAGGCGGATGCGAATGCAGACACGAATGAACTTCGTTTGAGTAGCGCCTGGTGCCGCAATAACGTTCATCGACTTGGGTTCTTGGCCGATTCGGGGACTGTCGTTCGGGTCGGAAGGGCGTGGATTCATTGCGTGTAGGAGCAAAAAAAAACACCTCCCACCCCATCCCCGGCAAGGCAGTGTGAATGGGGGAGACGAGTAGGGGAGCGGTAGACCCCGTCCTCTTCCACACAGCCACCCCCCCCCCCAACCCCCGCCAGCTTCAAATGAGCTAAAAATCGCCTCCGTTCGGAAACCAGTGGCGTTGAAATCCAATTATTGCGGGTCGCTTTCGGGGTTTTTAATCAAACGTTTAGATTTACACCGAGATACGTGACAAAACATGGAGTGAGAACTCGCACAGTTCATTGTCGACCTGGTGAAGGTGACATGAGGGACGGGGATTGCAGAGACGGGGCTTTTCCCCGCACGGCCGCCGCTCCTCGTTCCCACCGTGTATTTGTGTGTATGTGTGTGAGAAAGAGCGAGATTGTGTATGAGAGTGGGGACTGTGTGAGAGAGAATGTGTATGTATGAGAGAGTGTGGGAGACTGTATGTGAGAGAGTGTTTGAGAGGGTGAGATAAACTGTATGCGAGAGAGAGAGAGTATGAGAGGGTGAGATAGACTGTGTATGAGGGGGTGAGATAGACTGTGTATGAGGGGGTGAGATAGACTGTGTATGAGGGGGTGAGATAGACTGTGTATGAGGGGGTGAGATAGACTGTGTATGAGGGGGTGAGATAGACTGTGTATGAGGGGGTGAGATAGACTGTGTATGAGGGGGTGAGATAGACTGTGTATGAGGGGGTGAGATAGACTGTATGAGGGGGTGAGATAGACTGTGTATGTGAGAGTGTATGAGGGGGTGAGATAGACTGTGTATGAGGGGGTGAGATAGACTGTGTATGAGGGGGTGAGATAGACTGTGTATGAGGGGGTGAGATAGACTGTGTATGAGGGGGTGAGATAGACTGTGTATGTGAGAGTGTATGAGGGGGTGAGATAGACTGTGTATGAGGGGGTGAGATAGACTGTGTATGTGAGAGTGTATGAGGGGGTGAGATAGACTGTGTATGAGGGGGTGAGATAGACTGTGTATGTGAGAGTGTATGAGGGGGTGAGATAGACTGTATGTGTGTGTGACATAATGTAGGATCTGTGTGGATGTGGAAGAGAGGAGAGCACGAGAGTGTATGAGAGGGTGTGAGACTGAGTGTGAGGGAGCTGGGTCGTGTGTGTTTATGAGAGCGTGTGCGAGTGTCGAACAAAGGCGTGGACATTGACAGGGAGACAAAGAAAATGGATTCAACGAGGGATTTTGGAAAAAGGACATTGATATATGAGGAAAACTAAAGTCATAACGTATACAGCGAGAGAGAGAGAGAAAGAAGGGGTGCAGGGTGGGAGGGTGGGCTGCGAAAGGCGCCCACACACGGATACCAAAGAAGAGGAAGAAAGAATGAGAGCGGGTGGTGGCTCGACAGGAGAGGGAGGGATGGGGAATGTTTTGTTACTGAATGGCTACTTCCATTTAAAAATACACGGTCACAGCGTGTAAAAGTGTCAAAAAAATCAGAATTGATCAGTGAATAGAATCTGCTGACAAGAACTTGCCAGCAAACAAGGGTCGTCGAGATGCCGTGAAATGCCATGGTATCGTTTCAATGGGCGAGCCGAATAATCTCGGCGATTTTTGAATGACCTGCAGTCTCTATGAATGAGACTCAGTTTCCAGTGATGAAAAAAAACAGAGGAGTCTCCTTTCTCTCAATGAAGCCATGCGAGGGGGAGGGAGGGGGGGGGGAGGGTGTTTACTGGCGACCCCTCGCGTCGTAACTCGAGGCTTTTCTCTGAAAAATAAGCGAGTTCCGAATGGACCGGAGCGCTGTGGATTCTTCCGTGGTAAATCTGGGACCGCATCCGCACAGATTCTCGCCTGCACACACGGCCATTAAACACACGCGGCAGCTCGCTGTTAAATACATCTGCCCGAATATGATGGAAAATAGGACCACTCGCGGGTACAAAGGATGCAGCGCGGAATAAGCAATTCGTGTGTAAATAATTTCTCCCGCACACACACTCCCTCTCTCACCCCACCCCCCCCCACTCTCTTTCTCTCCTTACACACATTTAGTCCCTCTTACACTCGCTCTCCCTCTCTTCCACACACTCGCTCTCCCTCTTACACACACTCCCTCCCTCTCCCTCTCTTACACTCGCTCTCCCTCTCTTACCCACACTCGCTCGTCCTCTCTTACACACACTCCCTCCCTCTCTCTTCCACACACTCGCTCTCCCTCTTACACACACTCCCTCCCTCTCCCTCTCTTACACTCGCTCTCCCTCTCTTACCCACACTCGTTCGTCCTCTCTTACACACACTCCCTCCCTCTCTCTTCCACACACTCGCTCTCCCTCTTACACACACTCCCTCCCTCTCCCTCTCTTACACTCGCTCTCCCTCTCTTACCCACACTCGCTCGTCCTCTCTTACACACGCTCCCTCTCTCTCTTACACACACTCGCTCTCCCTCTCTTACACACACCCTCTCTTCCTCTCTTACACACACTCTCCCTCTCTTACACATACTCCCTATCTCTCTCTTACACACACTCCCTCTCTTACACATACTCCCTCTCTCTCTCTTACACACACTCGGTCTCCCTCTCTTACACACACTCCCTCTCCCTCTCTTACACACACTCCCTCTCCCTCTCTTACACACACTCCCTCTCCCTCTCTTACACACATTCCCTCTCTCACACACACTCGCTCTCCCTCTCTGACACACACTCGCTCTTCCTCTCTCACACACACACTCCCTCTCCCTCTCTGACACACACTCGCTCTTCCTCTCTCTTACACACACTCCCTCCCTCTCTCTTCCACACACTCGCTCTCCCTCTTACACACACTCCCTCCCACTCCCTCTCTTACACTCGCTCTCCCTCTCTTACCCACACTCGCTCGTCCTCTCTTACACACACTCCCTCCCTCTCCCTCTCTTACACTCGCTCTCCCTCTCTTACCCACACTCGCTCGTCCTCTCTTACACACGCTCCCTCTCTCTCTTACACACACTCGGTCTCCCTCTCTTACACACACTCCCTCTCCCTCTCTTACACACTCCCTCTCCCTCTCTTACACACATTCCCTCTCTCACACACACTCGCTCTCCCTCTCTGACACACACTCGCTCTTCCTCTCTCACACACACACTCCCTCTCCCTCTCTGACACACACTCGCTCTTCTTCTCTCTTACACACACTCCCTCCCTCTCCCTTACACACACTCGCTCCCTTTCTTACACACACTCCCTCTCTCTCTTACACACACACGTTCTCCCTCTCTTACACACACTCCCTCTCCCTCTCTTACACGCACTCCCTCTCCCTCTCTTACACACACACTCTCTCCCTCTTACACACACTCCCTCCCTCTCTCTTACACACACTCGTTCTCCCTCTCCCTCTCTTACACACTCTCCCTCTCTTACACACACACTCCCTCCCTCTCTCTTACACACACTCCCTCTCCCTCTCTTACACACACACACACCCTCGCACAGCCTTAGCTCCATTTTAACAAAAAAAAACACAAGGGAAGCCAAAGCTTTGTTAAAAACAACCTTGTAATCAAAGGGATGGTGGTGGTGGGGTGGGGGGAAGTGAAATCACAAATGGTCTTTTAGGTCGGCCAGCAACAACCTATGAGTTGTGTATTAATTCTGACTAAACCTTGGACCATTTTACACGATTCTCGCCGAGGGTTTCCTTCTCCACGGCTGGTCACTGTCATGGAGTGCACTTCCTCCATGCATTCAAGTGATCTTTTGAAGTGCCTGTTTTTTGCAATACGGAGAAAAAGCTACATTGTCTGCTTTAGATTAAATTCAATTGGAAATAGCCTTCTGCGGAAAATTGGTCCCAATGAATTGCGGGTTTGCGTCCAAGCTTCGACTCTGTCATTTTGGAACATACTTGTTTTAAAACGTTTCTTCTACCCGGACAGAGACACCGAATGAATGAAGAAACGTCACATCATCCCATCACTAAAAGATAAGATCAGGTACATGGGTGATCAAAGAAAACTCCAGGTCTGTTGGCGACGGTCACAATCTTTATGTTTTACCTGGTTGGACAGTACTGCCAGTACCATTTCTTACGTTATGAATAAACGATTCAACAACAGGGTTGGATATAAATATTAATATGTCCAGAAGGGGAATTTCTGTTAATATATAACCATTGTTTTCGGCTGTGTGGCTGTGGTCATTGTTAGTTCTGCTATTGACTGGGTACCAGTCAGTATTACCATTACCATGGCTTGGCTTCATGGACCAAGGTCATAGACATGGCCATGTCCTTCGAGCCTGTGCATTGGATGTTTCAGGTGGAGTGCAGCGTTCGCAGGACTGGCCCCACCCTTAACACCCGGGGGTTTACCTGCCACAGCCCAGCGTGCCAGAGCCAGGTCCTTGGGTTGTAGGTGTTACCTACAACCTAGATGGATGGCCCCATCTGCCCGGGATTTCCTTCTCTTAGGCTGGCTGCCAACTGAGCCCAGCCTTACCCATCCAGTTATACCGCCAGGCACTCAGTCATGCAATTACATTGGCACTCGGTCATGCCATGACATTGCAAACTCTGTGAAAACTGGGGTGATGGGGGCACCAATGAGGAGGGGTTTTTAAGGACCCAATAATGTAGGAGAGGGCATTAGCAGTGACCTCCTGCCTGGTGAGCCAGACAGCAGCCAGGCGACGAAAGGAGAGGTGTGTACTTTCCCTGAGTGAGCGGAACACCAAGCCTAGACCTCACCCACTGACCCCCCCCCCCCATGTAGAACCCATTCACTACTGTGTCCATTGTCATTTGAGGATCTGGAAGAGCATCTCATAACTGACCATTTTATTTCCCCTCCCCTCTCCCAATCATTCCTACTGGATATGTCCATCCTCGTCAGGGTGAGGAATGAACTTTAGGAACAACACCTTATATTCCTCCTGGAAGGCCTTGAACTCACTAGCACGAAGATCAAAGTCAAACACAAAAGTCCGCAGACACCGTAATTGAAATAAAAACACAACACAATGACGGTACATAACCAATGTTTCGGGCTTGAGCCCTTCATCAAGGAGTTTCTACATACCTCTCGCGTCTGAGTGGGTTTCCTCCAGGTCTCTTCCCACCCTTCAAAGCGTACTGGGGTTGAAGGTTAATTGGATGGCACAGGCTCGAGGGGCAGAAGGGCCTGTTACTGTGCTGTATGTCTAGGCTAAGTGCCCAGCATTTTAATGAAGGCCTCAAGCCTGAAGCGTTGGTTACTGTTATCTTTGCCATAGTAAGTACATTGTTTGACCAGCCAGGTTTCTCCAGCATTGTGTTATTTGCATGTAGATCATTTTTTTTTCCAAATGTCGGTACCCTCCCCCCCCTCCATTTGTTCCCACTGGTTTGATCTCTTCTTAACCTGCTGCCGTATTTTCCTTTTCATTTGCCATGAACTGTTCTCCTCATTCCCACTCCCTCCCCTTCCCATCTATCCCACCTGTCCAATATTCTCTCTTAGTCCCTACCCCAGCTTCTTCCCCCCCCCCCCCCACGACTGTAGATAAAATATCCCCTTTTTGCATCGTAGTCTCCTGTGGTTTAGCAAACAAACACTAAACTCAAGAAGACTACAGGCTTAAATTTGAACACCAGGTCTGTGTAGCCTGACTGATTTAGGAAGGGGCCGGCTCGTGTCTTTATACGGGCCGGTGATTGACGGCCAGTATGGTGGGGCCAACCTCCCAGGTGGCCTACCTGCAGGTACAGTGGTTTCCTCCTGCAGTCAGAGTGCGGCTACAGTAGTGGTTGTATCACTACACCTCCATAAAGGGTTCCAACTGAAATGTTGACTGAGCATTTCTACCCACGTATGCAGGGTGACCTGCTGAGTTCCTCCAGCAATTCTTTGTTTTAGAATTGGCATGCTTGCCGTGTGGATGGGTGTATTCTCCAGAGCTCAGAAATATTAGAGGAGATCTTATTCAGGCTTACAGAGCCATTAAAGACATGATGAAAAGAGGATCTTGTCCCTTGTTGATGAGTCCACAATCAGGATGCAGTTTCAGAATAAAAGATTGAAATTGAACTTTTTTTCCCACTTGGAAGAGAGTGAACTCTGCCATAGAGGGCTGTGGAGATTCAGTCATGTGTTTACTCCAAACAGACAGTGAGCATTCAGGCAAAATTCCAGTGTACAAGGTTGGTGTTGGCATCACAACTGTCGGCCGAATCACAAACAGCAAGGAGGAAGTGAACAGGAGGGAGATCGATCATCTCTTTGAACGGTGTTACGGCAACAACCTTGCGCTCAACGTCAGCAAAACCAAGGAGATGATTGTGGACTTCAGGAGGAGTTAGGAAAACACGACCCAGTCCTCATCGAGGGCTCAGTGATGGATAGGGTCAAGAACTTCAAATTCCTGCATGTCAACATCTCCAAGGATCTGTCCTGGAGCCTCCAAGTTGGTGCAACCACAAAGAAGGCTCGCCAGCGGCTACACTTTGTGAGGAGTTTGAGATGGTTCGGTACGTCACCGAAGACTCTCGTAAACTTCTACAGGTGGACCGTGGAGAGCATTCTGGCTGGTTACATCACTGTCTGGTACGGAGGTGCCAACTCTCAGGACAAGAATAAACTCCAGAGGGTTGTTAACTCAGCCTGCAACATCACAGTCTTTACTCCATCGAGGACATGAGGCGGTGTCTTAAAAAAGCAGCCTCGATCCTCAAAGACCTACCACCACCCAGGCCCTGCTCTCTTCACTCTGCTACCAACGGGGAAAAGGTACAGGAGCCTAAAGACGAGCGCCCTGCGGCACAAGGACAGCTTCTTCCCCACTGCCATCAGATTCCTGAATGATCAATGAACCACAGACACTTTTGTGCACTGTCATTTTTATTTTTATTTTAGTTTATTTTTATTTTTTATAGTAATGTCGTAAGATGGTTATAATATTAATGTTTTCACTTTGTGCTGCTGCAAGTCACCGGATTACTTGACTTGATCCTGACAATAAATCCTGATTCTGTTCTCGCCGCTGCCATCAGAAAAGAGGTGTCCGTGCCACAAGATTCCCGCCACCAGGTTCAGGAACAGCTGCTCCCCCCTCCCCCATCAGACTCCTCAACCACAAACTCAATCAGAGATAAATTTCAGGACTCTTGACTTTTGCACTTCATTGTATTTCTTTCTCTTTGTATTGTAGTTTGTTTACATTTCTTCACCTGTTTACATGTGTACGATGAGTACAGTTTTTTGCATGACCAATAAGTGGTAATTCAATCTCGCCCACAGGAATCTCAGGGTTGTATGTGATGTCATGTATGTACTCTGACAATTAATCTGAAATTCAAGTGGGGTTCTGGACGTAAAGCAATTGAGGGAACTGGGAAATGGCACTGAGGTAAATGCTCAACCATAGCATTAATGAAGAGGCCTATTTTTTAATTTAAATTTAAACTTAGACACAGCACAGTAACAGGCCATTTCTGCACCATCCAATTTACACCCCAGGGAAGAAGGAACTCGGAACCCCGGGGGGGAGAACCCACAGACGCAGCGAGAACGTGCAAACTCCTTACAGATAGTGCGGGATTCGAACCTCAATTGCTGGTGCTGTAAAGGCGTGGCACCACTCTATTGTGGAGCGCACCCCCCCATGATAATAACCAGTTAACCTGGTGCTGGTTAAGGAGTGAATAATGGGCCAAGCAGCAGGACGAGCCTTGCGGTGCTCTTCACAAAGGTGCCGCGGCGGGGTCTTGGCATTAAACGGCAGGAGGAGATGGAGCCTCTGTTTAACATCTCAGGCTGAAGGAAGTCCCTGCAGCAATTCAATCTTTTCCCCACTCGCCACTGAACCAGATGGTCAACTGGATTTTTATGTTCGTGTCCCTGAAGTCTTTCGAACTTTAACAGGAAAATGAATGACATCTGAAATGAAGCGATTTCGAGACTGGTCTCTAAAGGTAGTCTTGAAACTAAAATACAACCATGGTAATGGTAATATTTTCAGACAATAAACAATAGGTGCTGGAGTAGGCCAATTGCCCCGTCGAGCTAGCACCGCCATTTATTAGATCATGGCTGATCTTTCTCTTTCAATAACCAATCCCAGCCTTATCCCCATAACCCTTAACTCCCCTGCCCACAAGAGCCATATCCAACTCTCTCTTAAATCTAACCAGCGAATCCGCCCCCACTACCCTCTGTGGCAATGCATTCCACAGATCCACAAAAAAAATCTCTGGGTAAAAAAAATCTCTCCTCATTTCTGTCTTAAATGGCCTTCCCTGTATTCTTAAGCTATGCCCTCTAGTCCTAGTCTCTCCCATCATTGGGAACATGTGCTCTGATTTTACCCTGTCAAGCCCTTTGGTAATCCTAAATACTTCAATCATGTCTCCCCTCCTCCTTCTAAATTCCATCGCATATAATCCCATTCTTTCTAACCTATCCACGTATGACAATCCTGCCATACCGGGAACTAACCTTGTAAATCAGGATCGAGTTCCATAGTGAATGTAAATTTTGAATGTAAATAGAGAATATAAATTTTGACCAGAACATATAAATAGTCTGAATGGCTTAACTGAGCCCAACAGTGCCAGCTGTTTCCATTATATGCAATGCCTTTCCTTACTTCTCTTTATATTTTTGCTTTGATGGAGAATCATGGGCCAACTGAATCTTGTTTGAATGTAATCCTTTTCATCTATTAAATCACAGGTTTAGTCTTGAGACATGACTTAATTGTTCCTTTTTAGATTCTCATTTTCTCTTGCCTTTATTAAAAATTTGTCATCAGTTGACATCTTCAAACACTCTCATTTGGGTATCAGTATTTTCAGTCTCTTGCCTCTACATCAGGGGGTTTCTTGGTTTGTAACTTTGCCACAGAGCTGAGGAGGTATTGCATTTAAATAGGTGCAGTCCTTCAGAACAGATGGCATCTACTGGCTTGGGTTATAGATTGGTGGGCGCAGCCATCTTAACAAGTGTTCCCAGCATTCCAGCCAACCTTCTTCCCTACAACCAACTGAGTCAATTAGATACATAAATTCTCTTGTTGCTGTGAAGTTCACCTGTCTTTGGATGGATTTTGGGAACCAATGTGAGGGTGGTTGGTAAGATATCACCCAGAGCTACAGCCTCCATCCATATAAAATTTTTGTCATCCAAGTGCACAAGCACAACCCGACGAAACAGCTTTCCCCGGTCCTCGGTGCAGACACGCAACCAGGCATGACACGTACACACACACAAGGAGTACATATGCAAGTATTCAGGTATACAAATAAATTAATTTATATTGTTTCATAAATATGAGAGTCTCGGACGGTTCCCTGGGTCATTCAGCATTCTCACTGCCCGCGGGAAGAAACTGTTCCTCAGCCTGGTGGTGCTGGCTCTGATCCTCCTGTATCTCTTCCCCGATGGGAGCAGCTGGAAGGTGCTGTGGACAGAGTTGAAGGTGGGGGGGTCCTCAAAGATTTTGTGTGTCCTCTTCAGACAACGATCCTGGTTGATGGGGGGTGGAGGAGGGAGACCCCAGTGATCCTCTCTGACGCTTTTAAGGTCCTGTGGATTGACCTCTGATCCATATCTCTGCAGCAACCATACTGCCCTGTGATGCAGCCGGTCAGGACGGTCTCAGTAGAGCTCCTGTCGAACGTTGGCATAATGGTGGCCGGTAACCTTGCTCAGGGAGTGCAGTCACTGTGGTACCTTCCTGGTAGTGAAGCGATATTGTGTATCTATGATAGGTCACTAGTTAAGTGAACTCCAAGGAGTTTGTGGTACATTGACTCATGAGATTGATTCCATGGTGGGGGGGGGGGGGGGGCTTCCTTTTTGCAATTGATTCGGATAATAAGGTGATTAACTGAAAGTATAAATTCTCAATGGGATTCCTATGACAGAGGATTAAAAACTGTTCTGTCAAAATTTAAAATTAAGAACTGGAGGTCATGGTCTCAAGTATTAAGGGGCTATCAGTCCACACAAACAAAGGGTGTGAATTATAGTGGCCCCGGTTCCTCAAGGGTGTTGAAGTCCAATCATTCAGATCACTTTGGCGTGTGACTGCTGGACAATTGGAGAATTGAGGGATATGGAGATTACACAAGAATTGAACTTGAAGGATCAGCCACTCAGGTTAAACAGTTAAATATCAGTTGCTTTCTGATTTGTAAATTTAAGCTTATTTAGGGATATATTTTGACATGTATACAGATCAAATTAATATTACATTTGTAATCTCTGAAATAACTTAATTTTTGGATTTTATCCTGTTTTGGAGGGCCAGCAATCGCACATATTCTTGGTTTCCAAGATCCTGATTTAAAATCTGTAATATTGAAGGTTTAAGTGGCAAATGTTCAGAGGATTGTAGGTTAATTGGATGTATTTAGGTGGCATGGGCTCGTCGGCCAGAAGGGCCTGTTGCCATTCTGTCTGTCTGAATTAAGCAGCTTTAAAAATTAAATAAACTTACTGAAGAGCAGAGCAGGTCAAGGGTACGAAAAGCCCATTCCTGCCCTTATGCTTAGGTCCACCTGAAGCCACGTCTGTGGGCAACTGGGTTAGCACGCACAGAGCTGAATGGCCTGTTTTTATTCCGTGCAGCTCCACGAACCTTCAGCAGAATCCTGAGGGACTCTCCACCACATTGCCCACCATGACAGGCGAAATTTTGCCTTCTTCACCATACACTGAGTATTACATGCTTTGGTTCTGTACATTTTAGCCTGACAACACCCTCCTCTTTCCACTTTCCTGGTTTGGAAACTTCTTGGTTTTATAAAAAGTGATTAACTTTCTTTCTTAGATTTTTTTTGATCTAAAGAACTATTAAATACTCACCAATTCCTCTTGGCAATTAAAACTTTGCATCTCTGCTATTTTGACAAAGTTTCACTTGAAAAACTATTAATTAATGACAGACCTATTGGGATTTAAGGGCAAAGCAGGGAAAGAATAAAAGAGTAGCTGAAGGGCAGGAAACAACTCTGATATGAAAGAGATTACTGCAGAGTGGAGGAGAGCTATTATTTCCAATGTACATTGCCTACCTGGATTCAGACACTGAAGGGCCTGGGCTATTGGTTGCCAATGGTGTAAACTCGAAAGTCAATTTTCGTCAAGTTATCGCACAAGTACAACCCACGAGAAAGCGTTCTCTGGCCCTCGGTGCAAAGCACGTGGATGCACAACCAGACATAACACATCCAGGCAAACGATACATATGAAGAACAAGTATTTATATCTACAACTAAATATACAAATATTGTTTTGAGAATATGAGAGTTTCGGAGGGTGAGTGTGAGCAGTTCCTTTGGTCGTTCAGCATTCTCACTGCCCGTGGGAACAAGCTGTTCCTCAGCCTGGTGGTGCGGGCTCTGATCCTCCTGTATCTCTTCCCTGACGGGAACAGCTGAAAGATGTTGTACGGGCCTGGACGTAACCCTGAAAGGTGAGCAAACAGTCAGCCCTCGACCACCCATCGCCTCGACCCATAAAAGGCCAGTTTCGTCAACCCCACCAGGAGATCCATTGATCGCCCAGCCCCCTCCAAATGGGCTCCTGTTGCATTGAAAATTTTGAGAAGGGACAAGAAGTGCGCTTGAGCTTTGCAGACAGTTCAGGGACATTTTAAGTTTCCAAGTCATCAAGTTTATTATCATCTGATTGTTCAACCTGCCAAAACTATTCTCCTGTTGACAGTACAAAATATGCAGACACACAACCAGACAGCATACTTACAGATGTTTTAAATCCCTAATTTTGATGGTTAGAATTGATGAGGAATAGCTGGAAAAAAGTGGGCTTTTTGGTTGGGAGACAAGACAACTGAGCAGTGTTCTCATAGACGTTAAGATGGTTTAACCATATTTACTGTGGTTACTGGTTTAAGTTGAGATGTGGATATGATATCCATTTGGGGAATGTCCATCCACGTATACATCTGTGGCCCCATAATTATTCGGTTACCATGATCAAGTCCGCAGCAATTTAGAAAAGCAATCACTAGCTATAGGAAATTGTATACTGTAGGCCCACACTGATCCCACTGCCCCACTCTATCCCCAAAACCCTGTATCAATCCCCACACTGATCCCATTGCCCTGTGTTCTCCCCACAGCCCTGTATCAGTCCCAACTAATCCCACTGTGCTGCGCTCTCCCCACAGCCCCATTTAAGTCTCCACACTGATCCCACTACCCTGCGCTCTCCCCACAGCCCTGTATCAGTCCAACTAATCCCACTACCCCGCTTTTTCCCACAGTCCCATGTTGGTCCCCACACTGATCCTGCTGCCCTGCTCTCTCCCCACAGCCCTGTTTCAGTCCCCACACTACCCCCGCTCTCTGCCCACAGCTTCGTGTTGGTCCCCACACTGATTCCCTACTTACAAATAAAAGGTTTACAGGTATACTAGCTGTATCCTATACAGCTTTGCTAAGTATATATGGTGTTCGCCCAATGTCCACATCACATAACGTATCACAGAACATATCATGGACGTAAGGCGATTCATGACTTCTTTCCACAGGTGCCTCTAGCACTCTGTGTATCGATCTGGTCTTTCAGCATATGCGGACATTTTGTTTGCCTTTGTTTTACTGCTCCACTGTAAAGTCTCTTTGAGGTTTGCCCACCCTGAAGAGGTTCTTCTCCTCTCTTTGACAGGAGTTATAAGAGAGCGCCTTCCCCCCCCCCCCCTCTCTCTCTCTCTCTCTCTCTCTCTCTCTCTCTCTCTCTCTCTCTCTCTCTCTCTCTCTCTCTCTCTCTCTCTCTCTCTCTCTCTCTCTATAATCCCTGCTGGTCTCAAGCTAAATTCCCATTAAGGGTTCTGGCCTGAAACATTGACTAAGGATTCTGTCTGATCTTCTGAGCTTCTCCAGCACTTGGTGTGTGGGAACAATACAAGTACAGAAAAAAACCCTGTTATCTGGAACGCAAGGAACTGGCAGCTTCAAGCACCCGGCAAAAATAAAAGACAAAGAAAATAAGTAGGTATAATATACTGGTTTAAAATTGGTGCGCCTTGTGGTTAGTTCACCTAATCTCACAACACCCAACCTTGAGCAACCGGAAAATTAATTTACCCCGGCATCTACCAATCCCCATAGGTGCCAGATACCGGGGAGGGGTGTTCCTGTACCTGAAACTCAAAACAAGAAATCTGAACTTAAAACAGGAAAAGGTGGGAATACTCAGGATCGTCAGTGGAGAGAGAATGATCTTCCTCCTGAAATGTTAACTGTGTTTCTTTCTCTCCAGGCGCCGCTGGCCCTGCAGAGTGTTTCCAGCTCTTTCTGATTTTATGTAAGTAGCAGGAGTCCATCTTATTGTGGTCAAAGCAGTCACTGGATCAGATAATATTTGTTGGGAGTTTGGTGCTGATTCCTCCCTGGAATTTTGGAGTAAGTTCTTAAGCAAAAACAATCACCATAAATGGTGAAAAGTGATCATTTGTAAAGCACAGGTATTTACTGGCAACAATGTGTAGGTTGTTGGTGGAGGAGAGAGTGCATGGGTGAGTGGTTAAATCTGGAGGGGAGTGGATTGGATGGTGGGAAGACTGAAGAAATCCAGGATTAATCTAAATGGGTGGTTGGTGGTTAGCATAGGCTGATGGGCCAAAGAGACTCAATGCTAGGACTTGAATTTGTGTGGATAGGTGTCAAAAGGTTTGCTTTATGAAATAAAATTGGGGATTATGATCGACAACTTCAAGCTGAACACAAAGATAATTTCAGAATTGCTGTATTGCATAGAAAGTTGGAGAAACATTAAATTAACTTTTTATTGAGTTCAATATGTTCAATTGCTTAATGAGGCTGATCTAAAAATGTTTTGCCACTGATTTTTATTTGCACTCACCATCTGATGCCTCTCGTGTCAGTGTCCAACAATAGTCGGCCGGCATTGATGGATTCCAGTTGCCCTGATACTGTTTTTCCAGGGTCACGATGTCCTGGTGAAACCTTTCACCATGTTCGTCACTGACGGCACCAGGATCAGCCAGGAACAAGTCCAAATGCGAATGCAGAAGATGAATTTTCAACGACATTTTGTAGGCTTGAAGTAGACTTATAAATATGACAGGAAATCACAAAAATGGACTATATCTAAAAAATGGTAGGTGATAGGACATTTTTAAGGTGATTTCCATGATCAGCAGCCCAAAATCCATAAAATACACCCAAAAGTATTGAGGATGCAAAATCTTCATTGTCCAGTATAATTTAACCCAGGCACTGGATGGTTTATTCCAGTGGTTCTCAACCTTTTTCTTTCCACTCACATCCCACTTTAAATAATTCCTATGCCAATGGGGCTCTGTAATTAGTAAGGGATTGCTTAAGGTGGGATGTGAGTGGGAAGGGAAGGTTGAGAATCACTGCCCTAGACCCAATTGTTACTGAAATATTTGGCTTGAGAAAAATTGCCATTGGCCCATTTCCTTTGGAGTTGTGAAACCGTGCACATAACGAGTCAATTAGGGATGATTAAAATAATGGTTTTCAAACATTTTCTTTCCACCCACATCCCACCATAAGCAATCCCTTACTGATCACAGAGCTCCGATGGCAGAGGGATGACTTAAAGTGGGTTGTGCGTGGAAAGAAAAAGGTTGAGAAACACTGGTTTATTCCTTCTTTGTACTCTGAATTGAGGATGACAAATCTCTGCATGAGCGCTGTGGGTTCCGAGATAGGCAGCACAAGGTCCTTCACAAATAGGGCAGGAGGTGCCTGACGGAGCTAAAGCATGGTTGGGCAACGCACCACTTCCCAGGGGCCTCTAATGTTCCATCCTGAATGCTCCTTCTCCACTTCGAGCTCTCATGGGTCAGATGTACCCAGGTGATAGACCACAAGACACCTGCCATTCAGCCCATCGAGTCTGCCCTTCCAGTCATTCATGAGCTGATCCATTCTCCCATTCAGCCCCACGGTCCGGCCTTCTCCCCATCATCTTTGATGCCCTGGTGTTAGTGGAGATATTGCATTTCTTAAAGGAAACTTTGAACAAATCCTGGATTCTTTCTCTCTTGACCTGATAAGATCCTCTGACTGTTTTTGTGAAGTTGGTGTTGAGCAAAGAAATGCCATTTCCTATCCAAAGTAGTTATTGAGATGAACCATTGCCTCAGTGCTGAGGATTTTGGCCGAGGAGAGGACACTGATGCTGCTTTGCTTTTTCTCCAAGTACATCTGGCGGATTCTGCGGAGACACTGTTGATGGTATTTTCCTCCATTTTGAAAGGCATGCTGTAACTAGATCAGGTGTCTAAGGAATGGAGAAGGGAGGGGATTGCTGCTGCCTGGCCAATCATCAGTTTTACACCAGGTTTGAAGTCATGTTCTTCAAGTAATCTTTTCTTCCATCAACCATAAGCTTTGCTGGTGCATTGAAGGTGGTGCTGAATGGAAGACTGTCATACTGATGATGTGATTTATGAAGGCCCTGGATTAGCTGTCCAGCAGTGTAATCGTGAGCCCTATCTCCTGTCCTCCAGTGAATTCCTCTGTAGAAGGCATAAAAGTGTTTGAGAAGTCTCTGATGATCATTTTGAAGGGACTCAATATCATCAAAGCCAAGGAGCTAATTGCCATCTTCAGGAAGGGAAAACCAGAGGTGTACGACCATTGGGGGATCAGAGGTGGGGAGGGTGATCAAATTTAAGATCTTGGGAGTCACTATCTCGGAGGATCGTTTCTTGGACTCAACACACCAATGGCATTGCAAAGAAAGCATCTTATCAAATTCAGGAGTTGGCATAACATCGGAAACCCTGGCAAATTTCAGCCAATGTGTGATGGAAAGTATGCTGCCTGGCTACACCAAGTGTAAACCCCTCCAAAAGGTAGTGGACACAGCCCAGGACACCACAGGCAAATCCATACCCACTATCGAGAACATTGACAGGGATCGCTGCCGGCAGAGAGCAGCAGCAATCATCAAGGATCCACACCACCGGACACAGTCTCTGTTCCCGCTGCTACCATCAGGCAAGAGGTATCAATGCCACAAGACTTGCACCACCAAGTTCAGGAACAGCTGAATACGGCGCCACAAATTTTACACAGGACTCCCAAGTGAGATCTCACCAGTGCTTTATGGAGTCTCAACATCACATCCCTCCTACTGTATCCTCTAGAAGTGAGCACCAACATTGCAGTTGCCGTCTTCACTACCATTTGAGGGGGAAAGGCATCCCTTTCATTGTAGCTAATTATTCGAGAGAGAAGATGGTCCATAGCTAAATCACTCAGTGATTGTAAGGCCAATGAACGATTATAGTTTTGTATGACCATTAATTTTGTAATTCACAGTCCACTTTCATGAATGACAACAATCTTCTGCTATGTACAGCATAACATCATTCACTGGTGGCAGGACCTGACCCAGAAATCTGTGTTGAGATATTATCATTAAAACATCTCCAACAATATTAGTGCAGAACTACCTGTAAATATGTTGAACCTATGGTTGAATGGTTGTTACCTGAGCAGAAACCAGAGTCCTGGGGAATTTCAATTTAAAGTAATGAAACAAATCTGGAATAAAGAACTCACTTCTGTAATAGCGAGCAAAACTTCGCAAAAAACAACCATCACCCATACCCTCCAAGTAAATCATCCAACTTTTTACCATCTGCCCACTTTCTGAGGCTAGATGTAGCCACAGGACTGTCTTTATTGGCAGGAAGCAACATCTCAGGAAGGGCAATAAAAGCAGGTGTGGAAAAGAAAGAAAACACACACACACATGCATACACACACATACACGCGCGCGCACACACTCACGCGCACACACACCTGCAGTTACACACACATGCACACATACAGTTACAGACACACACCTACACTACACACACTTACACACACACTTACACACACACCTGAATATACACATACATGCATACATACAGTCACATATACACACACACATGCACACATACAGTCACATACACACACACCTGCATATACACATACACGCACACATCGAGTCACAGACACACACCCACACACTCACACACACATAGTCATATACACATGCACGCACACATAGAGTCACAGACACACACCTCATACGCACACACACATGCATGTGTATGCACACTCTCTCACACACACGCACTCATGGACACACTCACACAATGCATATACACACATGTGCACACATACAGTCACAGACACACACATGCCTACGCACATACATGCACACACACATGCCTACACACACACACACAGACACACACACACACACACACACACACACACACACACGGCAGGGAGCATACTTCTGGTCACTACACATAGTAGATGGGTCTGTCCCAATCAACCAAGCTTATTTCTCCCTCAGCTGGCACCTGTATACTGATCTGGTCACTGCTCATCCCTGCGTGTGGGGCACGGCTACACACAACCAGGCGGCCACGTTTTGTACTGCACAACCACGACCCATGTAGAGCTAGTACTTCACTAGCTGTGAAATGCTTTGGGATATCCTGATCTCACAAACTGCCCCACACGAAAGCAAATATGATGTTTCTTTCTGCACCTCATTGTCCACTGTCTGTGCGCTATTTCAGTCCAAGTCATGGTAGTGTACGGCCATTAGTGTTTAGGATTGTCAAAGTCCATTTGCTATGCAGCTCAAATGCTATTGTCAAGACATTGTCTCCTGATACCGCAAAGCAAGGTTTTTAAATTTTACATTTCAATAACTTTTCCGATTGCTTTCAACCTCCGCAACCTGTTTAAAGATCTGCTACTGATAAAGACTACAATTTGAACAAACCATTAAACAGTTTTGAATTTTGTGCATAGAGGTTTTGAATAAGAATCCATTCTTTTAAATGTGGGAAAATTAAGAATAAATGCTTTTGATTGATAGTTGGAAGTTTATTATTGAAAGATAGAGACAAAAATTGTCAAAGCACGTTCTTTCTTTGAGAAACAAAGTTGATACAATGGCCCTCATATCCCAAGCATTTGTGGGAGAACATTGGAGATATCATCACAACTCTATGTCCTTCGTAGAGTGTGGCAAGCATGGGCAATTTCACTGTGCTCTGGGCACCAAGAGCGGTGTGACGAGAAGATGCTGACTCATTCCTTCTTCGACACCAACCATTACAGCACAGTTAGCGTAACGGTTGACGTAACACTGTTACAATGCCAGCGACCAGGACCAGAGTTCAAATCCTGCACTGTCTGTGAGGAGTTTGTACGATCGCCACGTGTCTACGTGGGTTTACACTGGGTGCTCTGGTTTCCACCCTCCCCCTCACCCTTCAAAACCTATCGGGGGTATCGATCAATTGAATGTATTTGGTGGCACGGGCTAATGGGCTGAAAGGGCCTGTTACCGTGCTATATGTCTGTAAAACGTGATCCTGTTCTCAGAACACCTCAGTTTGCCCATTGTTGGGTCTGCCACAGAACCATCCTGGAACAGAGGACAATAAAGTCCGAGCTAGATCTCTGTCAAAGCAATCCAATCGATCTCCATCCTCTGCCTTCTCCCTGAGGCTCTGACAATTATTGCTTATCCAGTTCTCTTTGTCAAGGGCTCATTGATCGGTTTCTACAACTCTGCAGCCAGGCCTGGATCATACCTCCTCCCTGCATGTAAGTGTTTTTCCTCATCTTTCCTCGCTTCTTTACTAGCTCATTTTGGCTCTGCTTTCTTGCCATTGAGCTGTCAGCTCTTTCTGATCTACCCCATCATCAACTTGTGTAACCTTCCTTTTGATCTCTGCTCTCCTTTCTGTTCCAATCTCCTTCCTCCTGCTGCAGGGACAACATTGGCCATCCTTGAAGCCACTGCAGTAAATCTCTCTGCACCCTCTCTCCAGCACAGAAGGAGAGCACTCAGCCTGTGCCAGCTATGAGTAGAGTAATCTGGTCAGGCCCAATCTCTGTCCCTGCGGTCCGACAGATTTAATCGATTTCGTAAGACCCCGTTAATACTTTTTGCCATTTACTTACTCTAAAGCAGTGGTTCTCAACTTTTTTCTTTCGACTCACATCCCACTTTAAGTACTCCCTATGCCATAGATGCTCTGTGATTAGTAAGGGATTGCTTAAAGTGGGATGTGGGAGGAAAGAAAAAGTTTGTAAACCACTGTTTAAATTGTCCCTAATTGACTCGTTATGTGCACGGTTTCAGAACTCCAAAGGAAATGGGCCAAAATGACAATTTTTCTCAAGCAAAATATTTCAGTAACGATTGGGTCTAGAGGAATGATCCCTACCCATTCAATCCCTTGCTAATCACAGAGCACCATTGGCACAGGGATTACTTAAAGTGGGATGTGAGTGGGAAGAAAAAGGTTGGGAACTACTGCTCATTTACAGTGGGCAATTGATCTACCAGCGTCTTGTTGCAATATGGGTGAAAGCTGCAGCAGCCCTGGTGCACTGTTCAGGGAAGAGCGTGCAAACTCCACACAGACAACACTTGAGGTTTTTGACCAAGGACGCTGCGAGACCTGCTGAGTTCCTCCAGCACTTTTGCATCTTCGCCACAATCTGCAGGCTTTCATGGTTGCATAGTCACAGGCTTAATGAGGCAGCAGTACTAACTGCTGCACTGCAACGCTGCTATTAAATTGGTGTGGAGATCTACTTGGACCAGCCCTAGTGATATAGTAAAACCCCTGATGTCCGCCACCTGTGGGGATTGGTTGATGCTGGGTATGTGTAGTTTCCAGTTGCTTGAGACTGACTCTTACAATGTCCAACTAAAACCTATCTCCTGCCTCATGATCCACTGATTTCTGCTTACAAGAGAATTTTTTTTTGCCGGTTGGTTGAGGTTGCCAGTTACTTAAAGGGGCTTTGCTGTATTTTAAGCATCAATCAAGCATCCCAGCAGCGTCTCTGAGGAAATTTCTGGTAGTATGATCCAGGGTTCAGCTTGAGGTCATTGTGCCTGAACTGATAATTCCACACCTGCTGGCATGGCAATTGAGGGAGATTTTGAAATAGTCCTGTCTCATGCTCAGAGGGAGGAGATGGTCATCAAGCAGGGGTAAGATTCAGGTCAAATTAAGACTACAAGCCACAGGAGCAGAAATAGACCATTCAGCCCATCAAGTCTGCCCAGCCATTCAATCACGAACTGATCCATTTTCCCCACTGCCTGGCCATCTCCCCATAAACTTCGATACCCTGGCTAATCAAGCACCTATCAGCCTCTGCATTAAATGCACCCAATGACTTGGCCTCCACAATCACCCAGTGGCAACAAATTCCCCACAGATTCACCTGAAGATAAAGAGAACATTTGGATCAATTCTGCAATGAAGGTTCTTCATTGCCTTCCTTTCCAGAACTAGTGTTATATAAGGCATGTCTACAATGCTTTGTAAATCAAAGTTGAATTGAGTTCAAGGTTATCATCCAATTGTACAACCCCTGATGAAAGAGAATTCCCCGGTCCACACACAAACCAGATAGATGATACATATACATAGAACCTATATATTGTTTATTAAAATAAATATGATCAAATTCAATGTTAAACTAAATTGGATTCCAGCACAGTGCACGTCCTTCAGCCCTCAATGTTGTGCCGACCTATATAATTTTACCAAAAAAAACTAAACCCTTCCGACCACAAAACCTTCTAGTTCAGCGGTTCTCGGCCTTTTTCTTTCCACTCACACCCCACCTTTAAGTAATCCCTAGGCCATCGGGGCTCTGTGATTAGTCAGGGATGCCTTAAGGTGGGATGTGAGTGGGAGGGAAAGTTGAGAACCACTGCTCTAGACCCAATTGTTCCTGAAATATTTTGCTTGAGAAAAATTGTCATTGGCCCATTTCCTTTGGAAAGAAAAACTACACCTGTGGTTCTCAACCTTTTTCTTTCCACTCACCTACCACCTTAAGTAATTCCTATGCTCTGTTTTAATCGTCCCTAATTGACTCGTTATGTGGACAGTTTCAGAGCTCCAAAGGAAATGGGCCAATGACAATTTTTCTCAAGCAAAATATTTCCACAGATTCTTTTTCATACTCTGTTGAAGAGCACAAGCCCAAAACATTAGTTATGTATTCTTACCTTTGCTATGTAAAGTGCACTGTTAGACCAGCTGAAATTTTCCAGCGTTTTTACTAGCATACATAAATAGTGTGGATAAGGAGTCATGTAGGACCTGGTCTTCATTAGTCGGGGCACTGAATACAAGAACTGGGAAGCATTTGTTGGACCTCAGGTGGAGTGTTGGCTACCACCCGAGGGGAGCAAAGTGATTGCTCTGGAGATGGTGCAGAGAAGATTCAACAGAGTGGTGTTTGAGATGGTGTTTCAATTGCTCTCCTTCAGGCAGAGGAGGTGAAGATAGGATATGATTGAGATATATAAAAATATAGAGGAGATTAATACACAGGACCATAAGAGAGGCAGAGAGGATCACTGGAGTCTTCTTCCCTCCCACACCCTCCTTCCCCCCCCCCCCCCCTTCGCCCCACCAACATCGACATGATCTACTAGGATTGTTGACTGAAGAGGGTTCACAAAATCATGGAGGACCCATTCCACCCCACACACAGGAACTCTCAGCTGTTCCTGTCAGGGAAAGAGAATCAGAATCAAATTTTTTTTGTCATGAACATGTCACGAGATGCCTTGCAGCAAAATCACAGTGAAAACATTTCTATAAACCACCTTACAAAATATATTTTTTTTAAAAAGGCAAGACAAGATAAGGCAGGAATCTGATGGCGGAGGGGAAGACGCTGTCCTTGTGCTACTGATTTTTCATCTTCAGGCTTCTGTACCTATTTCCCGATGGGAGCAGGGTGAAGAAGGCCTGGCCTTGGGTGGGGGGGGGGGGGTGTGTTTTGAGGATAGAGGCTGCTTTCTTAAGATACCGCCTTTTGTCGATGTCCTCTGTGGAGTAAAGACAGTGTTGCAGGCTGAGTTAATAACCCTCTGGGGTTTTTCTTCCTGTCCTGAGCACTGGTGCCTCCATGCCAGACAGTGATGCAACTAACCAGGCTGTTCTCCACAGGATCTCTGTAAAAGTTTTAGGGAGTCTTTGGTGAGTTACAGGAGGATCAGAGCCAGCACCACCAGGCTGAGGAACAGCTCCTTCCCACGGGAAGTGAGAATGCTGATCGACCAAAGGGACTGCTCACACTAACCCTCCGAAAATCTCATATTCATGAAACAATATTTATTTATTTGTATTTGTCCTGTTTGTCTGTACGTGTGTTATGTCTGGTTGTGTGCCTGCAAATTTTGCAGCGGGAACCAGAGAACTCTGTTTTGTTGAACTTGTGTAATTGGATGATAATAAACTTAACCTGACGTAGAATAATGCAGATTCTGATAGAAAACATTTCCACCATCAAAGATAGATAGAATGAAAGGACATATATCTGGGGTAAGGGGTAAGAGATTTGGAGGAGAGTTGAAGGGGACTTTTTTCACCTTGAGAATGGTAGGTAGCTGCAATGCTGAGACAGAGAGGTGAAGCCGATTTGTTTAAATGAGGGCTTGAATCAGCCTGACATAGAGTGTTACTGGGCAAGTACAGGAAGAGGGGATGACTACAGATGGGTGTCCACCAGTTGGAGGGGGCATGTTAGGCCTCCTTCCAAGCTGTGTGATTATGATGTCAGTCTTCTATAAGTCCTCTTACAACCCATTGACACTATTCTGTGCGTTATCTCATCACAAAGTCCATCAAATTGCTGACCATAATCCAACATCTTTGCTGGCAATCCTTAATTAATCCATCCCCTATCCCACCACTCCCACCCCCTCCAGGTGATGATGAATCCTACTCATAATCAGTACTTCTGAAAGGACAATGAATCACAGACCCTACCTCACATTCTCTTCTTTAGATTTGAGGTTTATTGTCCGAGTTCAGACGTGACATCCCATACAACCCCGAGATTCTTTTTCCTGCGAGTGCTGCAGAATTACCACTAATCAGTAGAGCAAAAAGAACTGTGCACAAGCTACACCTGTAAATGAATAAGGAAATGTAAACAAACTGACTGTGCAATGGAGAGAAGAAAAGGATCAATAAAGTGCAAGAGTCCTTAAACGAGTCCCTGATTGAGTTTGTGGTTGAGGAGTCTGATGGTGGATGGGGGAGCAGCTGTTCCTGAACCTGGTGGGTGCGAGTCTTGTGACAACGATACCTCTTCCCTAATGGCAGCAGCGAGAACAGAGTGGGTGCTGGGTGGTGGGGATCCTTGATGATTGCTGCTGCTCTCCAATGGCAGCATTCCCCGTATATGTTCTCAATGGTGGTGAGGGTGCTCACCCAATGAAACTTTTGTTATTCCAAAGTTGCAATTGGCCAGAGATACACTAGAACTGCAGATGGTGCAATCTGAGCAAACAGAGAGTAATTTGGGGTGGGGGTGGGGAATCTGCAGGTCAGTCAGCTTACTGGGTCTGAGTTCATTTTTGAGTAAAATGGTGAGGTAGGATCATATCAACAATGGCCCCCAATATATATTACAGCCCAAGAAATTAATTCTCTTGCTGCTTTTAGGCAGGTTGTACACCTTCAGGCGTGACAAGGATCTAAATTGCAACTTTACCTGGGACCTAAATCGATGCCCCTCGTCACACTGGCCTGCACCCAGTCCATTGGCCCCCCCACCCCTCCCCTCCAATTTTTTTCCTTCAATCTGCATTCAGCATCCACACTCCCTGCCTGAAGGAATTCCCCACAAATGTTCCCCCTAAACTTTTCCCCTTTCACCCTGAACCCATGTCTTCTGGTTTGTATCTCACCTAACCTCAATGGGGGGGGGGGGGGGGGTGGGAGCCTCCCCAAAGCCCTGGTCATAATGAAGACAGGTTGTCCAGTCGGCATTTTCCAGTGTAAATATGTATTAATCGAGCACTTTATAAAAATCTATCAATAGTCCTGATTTATTGACAAGGACTGCTCTGTGTCAAAATGATGAATTATAAAGAGATCATGGGGCCATCTTCTCACACCCAAATTTAATTCTGTAGAATAACAGGACAGAGGAACTGGAACTGGAACATGAGATCTTGCGACAATTACTCGGGACATGGTCCTATTTCTCCCGATGTTTCAGAAACCTATTGGTAACAATACGCACTCAGGGAGGATAATGTTACACAAAGAACAAAAGCGAACGGTTCTCGCTGTCGAATCTCTTCAGACCCCTTGGCCAATATTCTGCCTCCTGTACTTGACTGCCATGATGTCACTTTCCTCGTGTCCCCCTCGAGTGCCCCGTTTCTCCCCCAACCGATCGCCCTCCCCCACTCCCGCTGCATTTTCGTGAGATGTGAAGCCGGATTTAAGTATCCCGATCTTCTAGCAGCCTTTCATTTCATTCCCCTCCCTTTATTCCTCGTGTTCCCCCTCTTTTGTTTGCCGTTCTTTGCTGCGCTCTCCCACTCACTCTCCCCTTTGCTGCGCTCCCCCCTCGGTCATTCGGGTGGGAGGCGAGGCTCCATGTGTGGGCGATGGTAATAGCGAACCGTCGGCAGGGCTTCTGCTATTTACGTCACTGCAAGAGACAGACGACTTCAATGAGGAATACGGTGAATTAATCCTCATTTTAGCGATCGATGGTTTATAAAAACTATCCACTTTTTTTCTCCACAATATATTCCTGACTGCTTTTTTTTCACTCTCTCCTCTCCTCTGTTCTGCCAGTTCCTTCGCTCTTCCAGTTTCTCCCTTTGTTTCTTTCTGGGGGGGGGGGGGTGTCACCTCTCTCTCTTTCTCTCTCACCCCCTCTCTCTCTCTCCCTCCCCTCTCTCTTTCTCTGTCTCCCTCCCCCCCTTTCTCCTCTCTTTCCCCGCTCTCTCTCTCTCTCCCCCTCTCCTCTCTCTCTCCTCCCCTCTCTCTCCCTCCCTCTCTCTCTCTCTCTCTCTTTATCACGATGTTAACCTTCCCCGCTCAACGCTTAAAATAAAACCACTGGGAAATAAATATAGAAGAAGCGGGGGCGGTTTGGGGAAGGGCACGGTTTCCCTGGTGCCTTGACAAGGTCCCGTGGATGGGACGAGGGGGGTGAATGGGAGAGGGGTTCTTCACATCCCCACAGAATGAGAATTACGTCATTGCCCGAAGATTTGCGTCAGGCTTCGGGGAATCAATTCCCGGCCAATCATAAAAAGCGTCTGTCGATCTGCGAGCTTCTTGTGTGTCTGGGGTGGGGGGGGGGGGGGGATATCAAGTTCAATCCTTTGTGTGTGTGTGTGTGTGTGTGTGTATGTGCTTGCGTGTGTGTGTGTGTGTGTGTGTGCTTGTGTGTGTGCTTGTGTGTGCTTGTGTGTGTGTGTGGGGGGGGGGGGGCACTGAGCTATTGTCAACCGAATCCAGATGTTGTTGCGAGTTCCCCAGCCACCCAGCCCCTCCCTTCCTCTGCCTCTTTCTATCCTTGCGAGTTGGATCTACACCTCCCCGGGTCTTTTTCACCATCAGTGGATTTTCTCGCCCTGTCTGGTGTTTCAGTCTAATGTTATTTCCCAGAGCTTTCTTCTTCAAGATGCTACATTCGGTACATCCTATTCATCAATTAATATCCCGCCAATTCAGAAATGATGGATTAAATACATTGTTTCCGTTCGACTATTAACGCCGTGCTATCAAATTTGCTTCATTGTTGCTCTGGGTGTTGGGAGCTGTTCATGGTCCTGAAAGTGCGTTCTGATCATCTTCTCCGCTCTTCTTCCAGTTTTACATTGGTGTGGAGAGGGGAGGGGGGTGCGGGGAAGACTGAGCCGACAAGATTTTTTTTTAAATATGAAAGCTGTCACATTTCTCAGAGTAAAGGCGGAAAAACTGAAAGTAACAGAGAGAATGAAAGATTCCGGCTATGCTACAGCGATCTCGTTTTCTCAATGGCCCAAGTACATTCTTAAAATTCTGACAAGGATTTCGTCAGAAACCTCCAGGGACGACGCGAGAATATATATATATATATATATAAAAGTTTATGTATATTTAATTAATTCAACCTGACGTATCAGTCAAGTTTGTGCGATTTTTAGCACGTCCAAAAATGGAAACACGAGTCAAAAATAACCCGCTCTGGGGGAAAAAAAGAATGTCCCTTTAAAAAGTCCGGGAGAACCAATTGGTATAACAGCTCCAATCTCGACTTCCAACTGCTCCTGCCATCGTGCGGAGGTGGGGAGGGGAGGTGGGGATGTAGTGTTAGGAGAAAAAAATGAACTAAAACACTTTTTTTGCAAGCAAGTGTCAAGCGAAGACGGGGGAGAAAAAGAGTTAGCTCGAAGGAAAAAGACGCCGCACAGGTAAGTCAATGCTTTCCCTCCCTCCCCATATCTAACATTTTATAAATCTTTCCCCTTGCAATTTAGTTTAAAGCCTAAGTGCATCAGACAATACTGACCTGACAGGTTTGCATAAAACAATCTGGCTTATTTTCTAAAGTATTTATTCGAGTATGAAGCTCAAATGTGTTGAGAGAAAATAAACGCAGCACAATTTGGAGCTGAGAGCGATTTCAGTGCCATTCACTTACTGGGTAGAGGCGGGCGGGTGGGTTCTCAAGTCAACCTGTTGAAATTGTGATGCGGGCAATATGTCTAGATCGCGAACATTTTACTTGGCTACTCGGTTTGGTCCGCAGATTGTTTCTGCTTCGTGATTCTTTCTGGGTCGCTCCTTCTTGCAGCCTCGTCCAAGCATCTACACTCTCTTCTTGCCTGTTCTCTGCATTTCTGTGTGACTGACTCGGGGGGGGGGGGGGGGGGAGAGAACTTCTCTTGTTTAGCTGCTCACTCTTTTGCATTTTGCCCAGTTCTATTTACTCTAACCATTCCCATTCTATGTGGGAAAAACTAATGTTTTTCTTGTTTTATTTATGACTGCTCACGCCGTGATTTTTAAAAAATCCTCTAACTTTGTTTTCTCTCCTCTTACCGCTCCTCTCTCCTCCCCTTCTCATTCCCCTTTCTCCTCTCTCATTCCTCCATCCTCTTTTTCCTTCCCCATTCTTGAATTTCTCTCACTCTATTATTTTCTTTTTGAATTTTATTCTTCATTTTTCCCCTTTCTGTTCTCAATCCCCGTCCATTTGTCTCATTTCTTCCTTCCTTGCCTTGATGAAGGGCTCAAGCCCGAAACGTTGGCTATGTAGCTCTGCAATATAAAGGACACTGTCTGACCTGCTGAGTTTCTCCAGCACTGTTTTGACATCAATCACAGTGTCTGCAGACTTTCGTGCTTTACTACTTCCTTGCTTGTGAATGTCCTCTCTTGTCTGCCCTCAGTCAAATCCTGTCTCTATTTCCCTTTCTACTATCCCTCTGTCCTTTCTCCATTTACCCTTTTCTTTTCTTTGCCCTCACTCAGCACCTTTTCACTCTCACCCACTTTTCCGTAATCTGTAAAGATGGAGGTGCCTGTGGTAGTTTGCAAAATGTTGATATCCACAGATTCTTCTAACACACAATGGGACTGTATATCTTGAATAATGGACCCTCCAGGCAGTCTCAACTCTTTAATTATTAACATTTTACTATTAAATGCACAACACACTTCTATTCAGTTATTTTCAGGCTTGCATCTTGGAAGTCAGTTTTAATGTTATGAGTATTATTAGTGCAATGTTGTGTTTGTCTTTATAACCCTGTGGCACAAACAACCACCCCTCAATTAATACTAATAAATTCTGTATTTATTTAAATAAGCCAAGTTTGTACTTAAATCACAGGCAATGGAGATAAACTGTTTTGGATGTCATACCTTCATTACCATCCTCCTTCTGTGTTGAAGCAGATTGGAAATCTGCTGCAGATTGGCTAACAGGTTATTTCCAAATGTGAAAGATGATTTCAGTGACCTATTGGGCACCAAACGTGCATAGGAATTACCATTTAACCCAGGATTAAGTTTTTGTACATGCTGGGATTTTTCAAGATTAGAAAGGGGCCTTACTCACTCGAAGGAGGTTAAACAATTCAGAGTCATGATGAAGAGAACAATGTTAATTTAAGTAACAAATGGCAATATGTGCATGTCCAAACATGCGTGCATGCACACACACACACACACACACACACACACACACACACACACACACACACACACACACACACACATTAATTTGCACAGTTCACATTCACATCTACATGCATGAGTTCCTGTGCATACTCTCCAAACAGATGAACAGGCATGTAGGTGTCTGTGCATACACACACACACACACACACACACACACACACACACACACACACACACACACACACATATGCTCACACACGAACATGTATGCAAAAACACACTCATGCATACAAACACATGCACACAAACACACACTCGTGCACACACAGGAACACAAACATGCAAACAAAAACACACATACACACACACACAGTCTAAAAAGTTACTGTTAAACTGAGGGACATTCTTACAGCCCTCTCATGTTCCTCAGGAAGAATGGAAGCTTTGCTTTACACTTGCTGGACACCTCCTTACTCATAGAGGAAATCTATATGTTTCAAAGGGTCAATCATTCACACAGAAAATGAATCTCCTGGTTGGCACCTTTATTAATATCTGTGAGTTGGTATTTCTCAAGGGGTTGAAGAAGAATTCAATCAGCTTTAGTCACCACTGGCCTTGGGAGAACATTAGCCAGAATTCTGATTTCTGATTTCAGTCCAGGGCCTCTTTCAAAGATTATATTATTTTAACCATAATTATGGGATTGCTGATGGTAAAATATCTGGTTGATGAACACTGAATAGTTCACATACAGAGTCACTTAACCAGAGAAGGGTTCAGGCCTGAAACATCAGTAATATATCCTTATGGATGCTGTAAGACTGTCTGAGTTGCTCCAGTATTTACTGTGGGTTTTTACCACTATTGCTCCAGACACCTCCATGTGAGTCAAAAAATAATGGGGAACAAGAAAACGCAATGATAAAATGCACAGAGTAGGCATGAAAATTAAGATTAAACATGGAGGAAGAAATAATTTAGTTCATTGCAAACTAGTCTTTTTTTTTTAAATCATCTATTGTTTTAATTCATTCTACTAGAATACTGATATTACCTGGAGTGATTAACACAGATAAACCAGGATCATATAAACTTGGAGCAGTTGGTAATTGTGAATCTGATGGGGAGATTTCTTCATTCGTGTAAACAGGTCCAGCAGATTTGTGTGTGTGTGTGTGTGTGTGTGTGTGTGTGTGTGTGTGTGTGTGTGTGTGTGTGTGTGTGTGTGTGTGTGTGTGTGTGTGTGTGTGTGTGTGTGTGTGTGTGTGTGTGTGTGTGTGTGTGTGTGTGTGTGTGTGTGTGTCTATGTCTATGTCTGATTGTCTGTATTACAAGAGGACAAATGCAAGTCTCCTTCCACACTGATTCAAATCAGTGCTACCTGCCCTATTCAATGTGTTCATTGCTCACCAATATCCAGCCCATCATGGGAGACACAGATTGATCATATTGTGTACAATGATGCATGTTATAGTTTCCCTTGTCTGTTACTTCACAATTAAAAGAAGTCAAGGGTTTCACTTTAAATTGCCCAGTCTTGTCAACCTCACCCTTCTCACAGTGGGCCGTACGACATGGAAATCTCATCAATGGTGGCTATCTCTTAAAAGGATCAATGGTGGATATCCCTTAAATGGTAGATTTCCCTTAAAGGGAACATGAACATGTACTCAATCCCATTTCAATTCACAGTTGTTACAACCTCTGGTCAGCTTTATTGGACAGCCACCAGCAACTCAACTGGAATCATCTAACATGGCATGATATAAGCCTTGTCTTAATAACACGCTGCTTTTTGAATAACAGTACCTGTAGTATCTGGGTATGGAAATAGGTAGATGTCAAAAAAGTGAATTTTCTGTTGCTTGATACTACGTGTTGTGCAAGTAGAGAACTATCAGAGAGATGTGCCAATTTTAAACTTCCACATTTTTTACCCATTTATTTTCCACAATTTGTTTTTGCTGGTGGCTTGAATTCTGGACAACAGGGATTGTACTGTGTTTTGTCCTGTCTCTAAAGCTTCTTTCTACACTGACTCATGTCAGTAATATTTTCCTTCTGCAACATGCCAATTTTCAGGTGTCTGTCAGGTCATGACTGAGTTGGACTTGGATATAAGGGTGAGTATTCAACATTCTCCACCTGGCCTGGTGATTTGGAATCTGCTGTTATTAAGATGGGAATGTCAATCATGTGACACTGTGGGAATTTCAGGTTCCTTAGATTGGGCCTTTCAACCTTTTACCTCTGGGTATGGGTGTCAAGCATCTTTGGCTACCACTTTTAATATGGCAAAGAATAATGGGGAAACTAGCATTTGGCCATCAAATTACTAAAATATGATTGAAAACCTGTCTCAAATGAATAACATCCCAAGGAGTGATTACAGTCCACAGGAACAAATTGGTTGAGATTCTGGAGACACTGGGTGGGGTAGTGTGAGGACTTCACTAAATGAGTTTCACAATCAGAGAAACGTAGAATTGAACAACACCTTGTCTACGTCCCGCTAATCCTTTCCTATCTATGTACCTGCTTAAATGCCTTTCAAATGATGAGAATGAAGGTGGGGCTGCTTAAGAATAAAGGAGGCAACATTTTTTTAAAACATTTAGACATGCAGAGCAGTTACAGTCCAATTCAACCCTTCGAGTCCGTGCTGCCCAATTTACACGCAATTAACCTACACCCCCCAGTATGTTTTTGGAGGAAACTGGAGCCCCCAGAGAAAACCCATGCAGACACGGGGAGAATGAACAGACTCCTGACAGACAGTGCGGGATTCGAACTTGGGTCCACTCCCAATCACTGGTGCTGTAAAAGCATTGCACTAACCGCTATGCCAACCATGCCACACATGTGCCCAGAGGTGGAGGTGGTTGGGGAGGGTCCGAAATGAATATTTTGCTTCAGTATTCACCAGAGAAAAGGACCTTGATCAGAATGGAACAAGGTTGTGTGCTGGATGATGTTGAGTTTAGGGAAGAGGAAATGTTGGAACTTCTTAAAAACATTACGATTGATAAGACCCCAGGACCAGATGTGATGTGATATACCCTAGGTTGCTGTGGGAATGGAGGGAAGAGATAGCTGGGGCATCTTTGAGTCCTCTTTGGCCATAGGGGAGGAGCTGAAGGATTGGAGAATGGCAAATGTCATTCCCTAGTTCAAAAATGTTAATAGGGAGAATCCTGGGAATTATAGACAGTGGTGTGCAAACTATTGGAGAGGATTCTTAAAGATAGGATCTATGAGCATTCGGAGAAGTCCAGTCTACTCAAGGATTTGTGAAAGGAAGGTCATGCCTCATATCCATAATTGAGCTTTTTGAGGTGTAACAAAAGAATTATGGCAGTAGATGTGGATTATATGGATTTTAGCAAGGCATGGGATCCATGGAACCTTGGCTGTGTGGATTAAATATTGGCTTGTATGTAGAAAGCAGAGAGTGATAGTGAACAGAAAGTATTCTGCCTGGAGGTCAGTGACTAGTGGAGTTCCACAGGGATCTGTTCTGGGACCCCTTACACTTTGTAATTTTTTTATATGTCCTTGATGAAGAAGCAGAGAATAGGTCAGTAAGTTTGCAGATGATGCAAAGGTTGGAGGAGTTGTGGATGGAGCTGAAGATTGTTGACGGTAACAAAATTATTGAGATAGGATGCTGAGTCTGGGCATAAAAGTGGTAGATGGAGTTCAATCTGGATAAGTGTGAGGTGATGCATTTTGGAAGGTCAAACCAAAAGGCTGAGTACAGGGTTAATGGTCAGATACTTAACAGCATGAAAGAACAGAGGGACTTTTGGTATTTATACATCTCACAAGGTAACCACCCAGGTTGATGAGTTAGTTAAGAAAGCCTATGGGATGCTGGAATTCATTAATAGGAGGATTGAATTCAAGAGTGGAGAGGTCATGCTGCAACTTTACAAATCTCTGGTGAGCCCACACAGAGTATTTTGTTCAGTTCTGCTCACCTCATTACAGGAAGGATGTGGAAGCTATGGAGAGGGTGCAGAAGAGAGCAAGTTTAGCAGAGCTGGGACTTTTTTTGAGAAGGATGAGAGAAGACTTAATGGAGGTCTACTAGATTCTAAGAGACATAGATAAGGTGGACAGACAGCACTTTTTTCCCCAGGGCATGAATAAAAAGCACCAGAGGACGTCTGTACAAAGTGAAGGGAGGAAAGTTTAAGGACGACATTAGGGCTGAGTTTTTTTACAGAGGTAGCTGTGGGTGCCTGGAATGCCTTTGCCAAAGGTGGTTGTGGAGGCTGAAACACTGGGGGCAATTATGGGACTCTTAGGCACATAGATGAAAGAAAATAGGGGCTTACGAGGGAAGGATGAGCCTTCATCCAGAAATGGTCAGAAGTCCTTGGTCATCAGCCACATTACGTGACCAACAAGGCACAGCACGTGTGTTCCTCCCTTATCCTTGTCTTTGCTGTTTCTTCCTGTGAGAGTAAAAGAATTCCATGGTGTTCTTCAATGAACAACTGGAGAGGATCAGAAGAAGATTGCCTGGCTATTGTCTTGATGCTGTTCCTTCCTGCCATATCTCCTTCCTTCCAACAGAGACACTGTAAGTACTTTATTGGCTATGGAACACATTGAATCATGTAAAGGTTGAAATACAGCATGTAATTGCAGCCTATTTCTTTCTTTCTCTCTCTTTCTTACTTAATTTCCTTTTTTTTTCTATTTCATTGTTTTTTCAATCCTTGATGCATGCAAGCTGGATGTCTTTGCCCCATGCTACAGTAGTTTATTGCATTGTTTCAAAATGCCTGGCAGTGAAGCAGTAAGGATATGAAAGATGTCGTACCAATGGGAGATATTGAGCATTTCTGGCGCTGATCACCAATCAGTTGTCTATGCTGTGACTCATTGGCGGCTAAGCTGCTGGACTTCTATCCAGAGATTGTAGGCTATTACACAAAAGTTCAAATCCTGTCATGATAACTCAGGAAGTCAACTTCAGGTAATTAAATAAATATGGAATATAAAGGTAATGACAGTCATATATATTGACTATGAAGCCACTTGATTGTTGTAAAAAACCCAATTAATATCATCAAGGAAAGACGAGTCACTCATTTTAAGAGGCGATTAGTGACATTTAGATTCCTCACATATTGTGAGTGAATAAAAGTTGTCTGTATGAGGAGCCCAGTGTATGGGAATAATCTGTTCATTAATGTCTTCATTTGGCAGTAGGTCAACCTGTCAACATCCAATTCCTTATAAGAGCAATGCTAATTCTGGGGCCATAATTGATGGAACAAGAAATGTTTCAAACAAGAGGAATAAAAAAGATTTTTACTCATGGCACATCCTATCCCACCACAGTAAGAAACACAAGGAGATCATTTCCCTCAGTTACATATGATGGTCCGTATCAATAATGTAAACTTTGACAAAGAATTAGATAATGTGCTGATTGACTAAAATGCCAAGAGAAGAAGGATTTGTGTGACTAGACTTAATTAACATGGGGAGTTATGGTGATGTAAGATGTAGGAGGAGAAATAGGCTCTTCGGCTCATAGAGTCTGCCCTGCCATGTTCTGAATGGTCTATCATTTATGGTTTATTTCTTCATGATTGTTCTGAGTACAGTATCTTTCTGCCAGGATTGGGTTGGATACTTGTAGGTGGGAGTTGGAATATTAGCCTGCAATTCAAGAATCAACCCCATGGAACTGTTGTAATACAATTTTTGCAAAGATGCTTTTCCAACAGAGACGCTGGATAAAAATCAAAGAACGGTCCTGATTGTTATTCCCTTCCAAACTCAGAAGCACTGAGATTCCAGGATAAATGTTAGTTCGTTCATCTCTCTCTCTCTCTCTTTCTCTCTCCTCCTCTCTCTCTCTCTTGCATACACACACACTCCTATCCTCCCTCTCCCTTTTTTTCACTCCTTAGTAACCAAGGAAAGGTAAGTGAATCGACCTGCACACTAATGCCCCTTCTGCACCTTCTCCTGAGGAAGGAGAGTAAACATGCAAATGTCCCTTGGTCCAATTAAACCGCATCTTCCAATAAACAATGTACACTTTGCATTGTGTGATAATGTCAAATCGTTTGAGCTCTATAATAAGTCAAGACAAACAGCTAACTCTTTCACGAGCCAAGAGGTTCACATCATTCCCTTGGCCCTGAAAATACTGTAGTTAAATAAAAAAATAACCAGATGTCAAACATCAGAATTTAACTTATTCATTATAGTCCTGAATCATGTAGAGTACTTCAAAATGGATGTAACCAAAATGTTTTGCTTGTCTTATAGCTGTATTTCATTTATGTCGGCAGCCACATGTACGGGCCTAATATATGATCATGAGTGATTCTTGAAATAAAGTTAAAGACCAATTATCCTGGTTCATCCAATTTTTCAAACTCTTCAGACAAGCCTCTCAATTCATGTAGATCACTGAAGCATCCTCCTCCCTCCACCCCACTAACATATTCTGTGTTCTTTAGGTTTTGAGTTTTATCAGTATTTGTTTTTTTCTTGCTCTATATGTGTAGCTTGGCCCTTCTTATCTTTGTAGAGTACATTAACATAGCCAAATAAATATCAGGAAAGGCCTTTCAGGAAGCTTAATCAGTCCACAACATCTAAGGAGTATGACACGCACAGTGTTGCTTCTTATTTACCAGTATTCCAAATAAGATGTGTTAATGACTATTATTTATCACAAACTGCTAATTTACTTGTTCTCCCTGTTGAATGTCCAATTCGGGCTTTTTCTCCAAGGTTCTCACTGCTGGCGTAAAAGGGAATGCAGTGGCAGCTATTGGTGCCTGTGCCCCAGAACATGAGAACATTACAGCAATATTCGGCCTTTGATGTCGGGTCGACCTATATAAATCTTTCCTACCTCATAATTCTCTATTTATCTTTCATCCACAGGCTTGTCTCTTAAATGCCCCTATTGTTTCAGCCTCCACCATCATCCCTGGCATTCCAGGCACCCACAACTCTCTGTATAAGAGACTTGCTGTCTCCCCTAAACTTTCCTCCCTTCACTTTGTACACACGTCCTCTGGTGTTTGCTATTCCTGCCCTGGGGAAAAGGTGCTGGCCGTCCACCTTATCTGTGCCTCTCAGAATCTTGCAGACCTCTATAATGTCACCTCTTATCCTTCTTCACTCCAAAGAGAAATGTCCCAGCTCTGCTAGCCTTGCCTCATAGGACTTATTTTCCAATCCAGGCAACATCCTGGTAAATCTCCTCTGCACCCTTGCCATAGCTTCCATATCCTTCCTGTAATGAGGTGGCCAGAACTGAACACAATACTCTAAGTGAGCTCTCACTAGAGATTTGTAGAGTTGCAACATGACCTCTCTTGAATCCAATCTCCTATTAATGAAGCCCAGCATCCCATCTGCGTTCTTAACTTTTCCTACCTTATCATTTAATACTAACCTGCACTATCACCAGTGTGAAGCCTGTACATTCTGCCAGTGACCGCATGGGTTTCCTCTGACTGCTCTGGTTGCCTCCTGTAGTCTAAAGGCTTGTGGGTGGCTATATTAATTTGGCCACTGTTTACTAGCCTATGTGTCTGGATGACAATAGAGCTTGGGGGAGGGGGTGAAGGTGGTGTTTCACTGACGAATACAATGGGATTCATATAGAATTGGTATAAATGGATGCTTGACATAAAACACTGACTTGGTAGACCAAGGGGTAATTTTCCATGCTGTGTATCTCTATGAATGGCTACATGGGGAGAACCCATCCATTCCAGCTCTGCATAGTAACGGTTGGTGATGGGCTAGTCAAGTGCAGGATGGCATATACCATCCTGGATCATATTGTATCCACGTCTGTTATTTGTGGTTGACAGGTTAAAGAAGTATTTGAATGTCACTGTATCACTCATAAGTTTGATGCATTTGATTGATGAGCTCCATAAAATTCCAGCCTAAATATAGTACATTTTCCTTTATTGGCTTTTACAACCCATTAACTCGTCACAGGACAACTGCAATTCAATAACGGGCGTAGCAAACGCGTATCCACTTCACTGGGTGCGGCATGGTTTGAAGTAAGGGTGATGGATGGTGGTTTCTATCAATAAAATGCCTCAAAGACTATGATTCCCTTGAATGCAGCCTTGGGTTGTTCTCACCAAGGTGATTGCATACTTAAAAGAAATTTTCTGGAATGCGACTACTTCCCAGATAATGCTCAGGGCTGTCAATGCTTCAGATGCCTTGAGGCGTGGGCGAAATGCAATGAAATTGACAACTTGCAAGGCGCATTGTAAAAAAAAAGGAGGGCAGTGTGATCACTCGGAGCCAACAGCGCGGTCACAAAGTCCCTGGATTTTTATTGTGTTTTGAAGGGATTCCCGAGTCCGAGACGGACAAGAATCCGACGCTCTGGCGGCTTCACAACATCATAGATAGGGATAGTGCCAGCCTTTCCAGTCGATGAAGGGGCTTGAATAATAACTGTCAAGCCGCACAGTTGATGGTGGGACGCTCCCACCATTCCTTAGCAGAAAGGAAGAAGGGGTGAGAGTGCTGCTGGCCGAGGTGCTGAAATCAAGAGCCTCGTGTGCCCGGACTTGTTAAAAAAGTCTCAATTTAAAAAAAAACCACACATGTGATTGATGTAAAGCACTGAGTGTTTGTCGTGACTGCTCCAGGCATGCATCATGAACATAGAGCTGGAGAGTCCCAGAAATCGTGACTGTGAAATGGTGTAGCAAGGGGGAAGTTGTGTGGTGTGTGTGTTTGTATCTGTGTTGGGGGGTTATGTGTGTGTGTGTTTGTATCTGTGTGGGGTGTGTGTATGAGAGAGTGTGTATATGTGTGGAGTGTATGAGAGTGTACTTGCATGTGTTTTGACTGTGTTTGCGTGAGAGTCTGTGTATGCACGTGTGTGTGTTTGAGTGAGAGGGACTGTGTGTATGCGTGTATTTGTCTGTGTGTGGGCGTGTGAGAGAGCGAGAGAAATTGTGTGTGGGTGTGTGTCTAATGGTGTGTGTGGATATGGGATGTGTGTGAGAGAGAGTGTACGTGTGTGTATATGTTTGGGAGAGTGTGTGGGTGTGGGGTGTGTGTAAAAGAGAGCGTGTGTGTGTGTGTGTGTGAGAGAGAGAGAGAGAGAGAGAATTGTTTTTAATCAGCCCCTCAGACACCAGGCTACTCTGTATATCTCGGAACTAACGTTGAAATATCACTTCAAGCCAAGAAGAAAACCAGCGCTGAGTGGATAGCAACAAGAAGGTAGGCGCGTTATTTTTAGCATTGCTGTTTATTTATATATTTTTCCCAATCCGGGATGCCAGCAAGAACAAGAGCGAGTTGGGCGAGACCATGAGGTAACAGAAACTGGGAAAGTTGAAGGCTGGGGCGAAGCTGGGAGTTGAGCCGAAAGACGATTTATGGCATAAACAGGGAGACAGTTGGGCTCTGCGGTTTGAGAAGACGAGGCTTGTGAAGCCTATACTTCCCGCGGATACAGTGAGGCAAGCCGCCGCAAGTGAAACGGAGCAACAGCTCGACGTGCCTGTCTATAAATCCCAGGTACAGATGGCTTGCTTGTTTAGCTCGGGTATATGAGGAGACGGTGCAGTTGTTAGAGAGCGGGCGGCGAGAGCGAGATGCAGAGGTCAGCTTTATTTGCCACGCTGGTCGGAAGGTTTGTACTGTACTGTATTAGATGGATCCAGGGACTGGGAGGACAGAATCTTGAAGTGGGATTTGGGGGATTTTTGGCGTTACTTCTGCACGGTTAATGCAGTGGGGAAAGGTTCACGTTTACACATGAACACATATAAATTGATATTGCGTAGAAGAAGCAAGTACAGGAAGGAATTGTGGGGGTGCCTCAGAACTGTTTCAATACACCTTATGTGTAATCTGTGTCTCTCGTCACTATTTCACCAAACGCAGACTCGAATAGCGCAATAACTTCTTGCTTACTTCCTTAATGTTGGGGGTGGTGGGGGGGGGGGGGGGGCGGGGCAGTGGGCCAGGATAAATCTCTATCCGTCTCGTTGGTCAACTTCTCCCGAGCCTATCCTGATCCTCTCGCCGCCCCTATCCACAGCCGGCCAGTAAATAATGTAAAGGTCTCGTAGATAACCCAGCAGTCAGCCTGTCTGAGTAAGGATATTCTGCGTTTTACTTTACCAGTCGCCTTTCTCATCCTGGACCCCATGGATACGAGTGAGATTGCGGGAAAGGAACTGGTTAATAAGATAAACATTGTTGATGTGCTGCTGGGCTAGAGCCTGTCGCATTTGTACAGCCTTGCACTGTTATTCCAGCAGAACGATTCGTCTGGTTTTGCCTTCATCCACTGCCTTGCCCCATATATGTTTAGACACTCACTCGGAGAGGATTCCCGTTATGCACTTCTCCTGTGAAGCAAGGGGAAAGTCGTGGATTGAATCCATGTCCTGTGTTGGGGTGTGGACGTGTATTTATGTGTGGACGAGAGAGAGAGATTGTGTGTGTGTGAGAGAGAGAGAGAGAGTGATTGTGCGTACGTGTGTCTGTGTGTGCGTGTGGGTGGGTTGGTGTGTGTGGGTGTGTGGAGGTGGCGGTGCGGGGAATGCACCTTACCGGGGAGTGCCCCAGCCTGTTTGCTACGCTCAGTACTCGGGCCAGTCGCTGATACTGAAGGCACAACGGAGTAAACAAGCTCGGTAGAGAGGCGAGAGGTTGGGGATATCAAGAATGTGGAATAGAAAGTCAGATACCATACGTCAATTTTTTTTAAAAATGCTTAAAAGCCTTACTCATACACGAATCCGATAGCCTTGTTATCTAGTTATCTGCGGCCGGTAAGTTCTTAAATGCATACATTCCGAAATACGGGTATTCAATGAGCACGACAGTGGGTTCCCCGGGACAGCGGCATCAGTGGTATTGGCAGGTAGTCCACTGGGAAAGTCAATGGAAATCCCTGGAGGTATGCCAGGGTTCTGAGGCACACATGCCTAAATCCCGAGCGTTATTTGTTGGAGGAGGTTCTGGTGCAGCGGGAGCTCTCATCCCGAAATCACGCGGCCCCAAGCTCTGATGTTGCAAAACAGGTCCAAGAGATCGGTCATCTCTTCCAGCCACAGTCTGCAGACACAGAGCAGGATAACCTGCTTCCCTGGGGGAGGGGGGAATATTAAATATGATGTGAATCGGCCTGCCTCTTTATATTTAACTTTTGATGCTATATATAGAGAGAGAAGGGTTAAAAGGTGGATTGTTTATGGCCGCTGGTGAGATTTACTTGTCACAATTAATCTTTTACCTGTTTATACAAACACACCATATCTTAAATATGCAATATTTCACATTATACTTCAAAGAGTTTTAATATTGCAGAACACACAATATAGATTGATATACGTATTCATGTTGTGTGTATATGTGTGGGTGTGTATATATGTGTGTGTATCTATCTATCTATCTATGGGGCTGTGGGTGTGTGTGCATTTGTGTGATATAGAATCTGTATCAACAAAGAGACGGGAAAACGTTTAGTAAGGCAGGTAGTCTGACGGAAGATTGCTTTGGATGAGGCTAGTGTAGAGAAGTGCAGAGCTTCCATACTGCAGAAAACGAAGCATGGAAATATCTCTGTAAAGAAGCCACTCACCCCTGTCTTTCGGCCGCTGGATCATTCAATTAATTTAACGCCCTGTTCTCCCTCCCGCAACTCCGAAAACACTTCCCAATTTAGCCAATTCCATTTGAATGCTCCCTGTTAAATACTTTTCCGCCGCCTGTACAGGATCATTATTCCAGATCACATTTCGCGGTGCAGAAACATTTTTGACATTTCCATATGATTCCCTTCTCAATGTTACCAATTGGTACCAAACTATTTGTAAGCGGAAGCACAGGATACACGAACGCTATCAAAACCTTTCATAATGTTGAATTCCATCCATTTCACTCGCTCTAAGGAGGGACATTCCATTTTAACTGACCTCTCCACATATTCGAAGCCCTTCATCCCTGGGACCCATTTTTGAAATCTCCGCGGCATCTTCACCAAACCCCGACAGAATGCGGCGCCCAGAACTGTACACACTGGGTTTGGGGTGGGGTGAGGAGAGGGGGTAAAAAAAATCAACGTTTGGGGGAGAGAGTGAGGGGAAAGGTTGTCAGAATATCCGCGGTGAAAGGCGGCCTCGGATTTTTCAAAGCGTGGGGTTGGAGTTGGGTAGATGGGAAAGGGGTAGTTGGATAGGGAAGGAGGGTGGGGGGGGGGTGTACCCGGCTGGAGAACGGCAGCGTGCAAGAGCACCGGAGCTTCAGAATGGTTGGGACAGCATTGCCAAAGATGTTGAAGCTCTCATTGGAAGAGGAGGAGGGGGTCAAGAATGTTGGTGGTATTAGACTGGAGGTTGAGAGTGGCAGTCGCGAATGGCTGGCAATAGTGTCAGCAGATTGTCTTGCCAACGGTGAGGTGAAGAGGCTTGGGGGAGTTTCAGAAGACTGGATTGCAAAGGGTGCATATGAGAGGCAGAGCTTTGCAAAGCGCGGGCGTGATAGGTTGAGCCGAACGTGCTTTGACGCCGGGCTGAGTTTGCACATGCGCACGCATTGCTATTTAATCACTGATTCAGGTTGGAGGTTAGAGTCTTTTTTTACGCAGATTCACCAGACTGCGAGAGTGAGAGGAGCAGCGAGAGGGAGGGAGCCGGAGAGAAAGGGGAGGGAGTGGAAGGCGAACATTGCGCGTTGCAGGAGAGGGCAGGTTAAAGAGCTCCACTTGCCTGAAAAAATGGGCAGAGGGGACCGGTTATTATTGGGAGAATCAGGGTCCCTTTTCCTAAAATGAATAGCAGAGCAACAAAAAAAAGGGGGAGGGGGGATGTCCTCAGTGATGGGAGAAAGGTCCCTTGAAGGCAAGACCGGAGAAGGCTGTGAATGGATCGAGGAGTCGCTGGTCCCTGCAAGGCCACGGAAGGAGAGCCGCCCCCCTCGGATCTTTTTGCGGTCTGGGCTTTCTGTTTCTGCCCATAACTGGTCGGAAAGCCCTTACCACAAAAAGCGTCTGAGGGAGAGCACTGACATCGTTGGAGAATCCAGATGATCCACCCAATCCTCCATTACCCCAGTCATGAACTTGAGGTTCTCCCAAATGGATCCATTCGGTTCAATTGCAGGTGTAGCTTGAGGAGATGGGGGGGGGGGTTGGAGAGAAACTGAACGCCTGGCCCCCTCTCAAGTAATTCTCTCCCAAATGAGATAACACCTCCTAGTCAAGGCCAACTTTATTCATACCCTCGTCTAACACGAGCCAATCTTGGCATAGATTAAAATGTGGAGATGGGAGGTGAGAAACAGCTGGAAACACACGGCACCTCACTGACAGACTCGCCCAGAGAACAAGAACGACACCCTTTCAAGCAATCTCCACTTGGCAAACAATTTGTGATCATCAAGCTGCGCTCTGCCAGATTAAACATTCTCAGAATGAACTCCTACCCCTTTTCACAGCACATCCTAGTTGGGAAGTGCAGCCGGCGCCGGCCACATCTCAGGGGAGCAGGTGGCGGTTCAGCTCCCTTTATTTAACAGCAGTCTCCCCCAACTCAACACCACAAAAATCCCGAAAAGTAAAGACTGCAAAATAACTCAATGAATTATCAACAGGGTATGTAAAGATTGACAGGGCGATTATCATTCGGTTGCCCACTCGCTCCATTTTAATTCAGTGTAGAAAGAAGCAAATATTTCCCCGAATAATGTGGACACAGCCTAACTTGGGGCTTTGCTCTTCACCGCGAGCGCACAAGTACACAGCACAGCCTCACAAACCATGCACACTGGCCAAACAGATGGGTCCTGACACAAGGTATCGCAAACAAAAAACGCAGACACAGTATTCCAACAGAAAATGTAACACACAGGCGCGCGCAGACTGCTTAATACACACATTCTAGCGCACGCTTCAACTTGCTCTACAGAATGTGCTCCCACTTCCGTCCTGTACACAGATACACAATTTTGTGCACGCAGACACACACAATAACCCACACTGCTGGAGTCGAGAAGGGAGCGCCTTTAAGCTTAGCCAGTTGGATATTCGACTCGTTTATATTGCAGGGTTTTTATACATATATATAGAAGTCAGGGGACTAAGTAGAAAATTCTAACATTTAAATCATTATACGGGCAGGATGAAGAGAGTTGGATTTTAATGTACCAACAGTCGGTGAGAATGGCCAAGCCATCTTCCGTCTGCGTCAGGGCGCAGAACCCATCCGAAAGATACCCCAGCACTTCGTGACTTCAGTGGCTGTTTTTTTTTTAATAAATTTTCCTTTGCTTTACATTAAAAAGCTTTCCTAAATCAGCCAATTATTTTTTTCTAACAAGTGAAGGTTTTATTTTGAAAGTACCCAAAGGTTTCTGCAAGATCAAATCTGCGCCACGCAGCTACCTGCGCAATGCTAAGTGCAGCGAGCGCAATGCACAAATAGTCACTCCTATCATCTGGATTCCAATTTAGTTGGAAGGCAACCTACAACCTAAAGTGTCTTTACGCAGCCTATATTACCTCCATAACTCTATATCTCCAATAACACAGGCCGCGCCAATATCTCTCTGTTAACACAATCTGACCACTACTCTGTCCTTCAGAAATGAATGTCACGGTTAGTTATTTCTTTGTCAAAGCCAAACATGTGTATACTTTTTAATCATTCAGTTTGAGCCTTTTGTTTTCATTTATTTGTTATAACAATCAAAGGCCTATCTTCATTCCACTCAGCCTTTTTAACTCCCTTAACAGCTTTTCGTCTCTGGCCTCTTAATCTCTCCACTCTGACTCCAAATGGCTGTTCGTCGCTGTCTCTCTTACTCCACCCTCACCCCTCACATTATCACTCTATAGCCTGGCCTCAATTTACTCTGATCTCTGTGTCTCACCTTATGTTTCTCTCTCTCTCTCTCTCTCTCTCTCTCTCTCTCTCTCTCTTCTCTCTCTCTCTCTCTCTCTCTCTCTCTCTCTCTCTCTGCAGTCCACCCACTTATTTCACTGCTTTTAGATTACAGGGGAAGATTGGTGTTGATGGAAAGAGTGTAAAATGGCGGGGGTTTGTTCCCCACTGACTATTTAGCAAACTCAGTACAGAGGCAAAAGCGTACGAGGCAACTTGTTTTCGACGAATAATCAGTTATCTCTGCACTAACCAAGTGTATGAAAGATGGTGTGTGTGTGTGTGTCTGTGTGTTATTCGTATGTTGGTGATTTCTACTCTGCATCTGGTATGTTTGTGCCGTCCAAGTGTGTGTGTTTTTAAACCGACGAGATGCGCAATATTCGATGGCAAGTTGCTGAGATCTCAGTTGGGCCCTTCTCCTCTCCGTGTCAGCCAATGCGTGTGCCAGTGTACTCTGTGCTCATGCGAGGCATCGTGCGCGCTCTGCTGCGAGTGCAGCCCAGTGCACGGGTGCCAGGGTATCGTTGTGCGCAGGTGTGAACAATAGTGTTAATCTTTTGAGTTGTTATTGTCTTTTTCGAGCGGCTGCAGGCATGTTGCCCTGTCAATTAGAGTCTGGGTGTGAAGAAACGTGTTTAAGATTGAAGTAATATCAATGTGTGCTTCTCACTGCTTCATAAGTATATTTTTAATTGAGTTAAGTATTGAAAAATGTTTCTATGTCTGTGTATCTGTATATTTGTGTGTGTATGTGTGTGTGGATGCTTGTGTGTTTGTGTATGTTTATGAATGTGTGTGTGCATATACACTGTATATGGTGTGTGTGCGTATACAGTGTATATGGTGTGTGTGTGCATATACAGTGTATATGGTGTGTGTGCATGCATATACAGTGTATATGGTGTGTGTGTGTGTGTGTACATATACAGCGTATATGGTGTGTGTGTACATGTACAGTGTATATGGTGTGTGTGTGCATATACAGTGTATATGGTGTGTGTGCATGCATATACAGTGTATATGGTGTGTGTGTGTGTGTACATATACAGTGTATATGGTGTGTGTGCGTGCATATTGTGTATATGGTGTGTGTGTGTGTGCATATACAGTGTATATGGTGTGTGTGCATATACAGTGTATATGGTGTGTGTGTGTACATATACAGTGTATATGGTGTGTGTGTGCATATACAGTGTATATGGTGTGTGTGTGTACATATACAGTGTATATGGTGTGTGTGCATATACAGTGTATATGGTGTGTGTGTGCATATACAGTGTATATGGTGTGTGTGCATATACAGTGTATATGGTGTGTGTGTGCATATACAGTGTATATGGTGTGTGTGTGTATACATATACAGTGTATATGGTGTGTGTGTGCATATACAGTGTATATGGTGTGTGTGTGTGTGTACATATACAGTGTATATGGTGTGTGTGCATATACAGTGTATATGGTGTGTGTGTGTACATATACAGTGTATATGGTGTGTGTGTACATATACAGTGTATATGGTGTGTGTGTGCATATACAGTGTATATGGTGTGTGTGTTTGTACATATACAGTGTATATGGCGTGTGTGTGCATATACAGTGTATATGGTGTGTGTGCGTGCATATACAGTGTATATGGTGTGTGTGTGTACATATACAGTGTATATGGTGTGTGTACATATACAGTGTATATGGTGTGTGTGCGTATACAGTGTATATGGTGTGTGTGTGTACATATACAGTGTATATGGTGTGTATGTGCATATACAGTGTATATGGTGTGTGTGTTTGTACATATACAGTGTATATGGTGTGTGTGCGTGCATATACAGTGTATATGGTGTGTGTGTGTGTACATATACAGTGTATATGGTGTGTGTGCGTGCATATACAGTGTATATGGTGTGTGTACATATACAGTGTATATGGTGTGTGTACATATACAGTGTATATGGTGTGTGTGCGTATACAGTGTATATGGTGTGTGTGTGTGTGTGTGTGTACATATACAGTGTATATGGTGTGTGTGTGTGTACATATACAGTGTATATGGTGTGTGTGTGTGTACATATACAGTGTATATGGTGTGTGTGCGCGCGCGCGCGCTCTCTCACCTGTTGGTGAATATTTGGGAATTATTAGTGGCCGACTATGTTTATCGTCCACGCTTGTGAGTTCTTGTGAATAAGTGTGATTGTGCATGACGTGGCTTGTCTTCCTGCGCGACTGCATTAACATGCTTGGGTGAAAGTTTTACCCAGGTATTAATGCATCGGATTCCACGTGGGTTTTTTTTTTGTCGGTGTGTCTCTCTCCCCCCCCCCCCCACACCCCCCCCCCAACCCCAACCTTTCCAGGCGTCAGAAAAAAAGTGTCAACGTGCACTTCTCACCGTGCGCACAGGGACAATAAACTGCCGGCTCTCTGGCCCGATTTCACCTGCAGCCAATAACCGAATTTCAGGAAGTTTGGGGGAACATTTCAGCCGGCTGCATCACGTTGCATTTCTCAGAAGCGGCGCCCAGATCTTCCAACCCGCCCCTTGATGAAAGCGTGCGTTTGGGGCGCACATTTTCCGAGCACCAGCCTCTCCCCGAGGTTGGGGCGGGTGGAACAGACACATAGGGTTGAAAGACCAGTCCCGTCACCTCAAAATATAGACCTTCTATTTAATTAACGCTTCAAACCCTAACGATCTGGTTTAAACAGTTGAATGTTGAAACAGTCACTGTCCCTGACCCCGCAAACACCCAAAACAGACAATTAAAAAGAGAACATGTGGGTAATAATGAACATTCGATAAATCTAGTACAAAGCATGAAATCTAAAGCCGCGCAGAATGTACCTTCTTCATTGAAAACTGTGCCAGGTTTTCGAAACTATGTCAAACGTGCAAACATCAGTTTGAACGCAGAGAGCGGGATTGGGTGGAATTCTGACCAAGGGAAGTTTGGCGAAGGGTTGAAAACAAAGCTGGGAAATTAATGCGCGCCTGGGAAGGGGGTAGCAGGGAGAAGAGGGCGCGGAAGAAGAAGGGTTGGGAAGAGGGAGAGGCGCCATGTCTTTGACAAGTACCAGGAGTGGTTCTAACACGGCGCAAAGTGGGGGGAAAGGGGGCACATCCACTGCAGTGGGAGGTGGGGGGAGAACGTGGAGGATTTAGTGGTGTGTTGTGCCTGGTGCTCGTGTAACGCTTTACCGCCCGGCAAAGTGTGCGCTCTCGCTTTGCAGTCACCGGCGGACTGCAACGAATTTCGTTCCATGGCGCCACCCCGGAGCTGGCACTCTCCAGAGACCGCGGACCCTGCTAATTCAATGAGACTCCGTTCAACTCTCCTCACCTCTGGGTGCAGGGAGTGAAGAAAGGGGTAGATGGGGGTCAGATTATTGTTAGAATTTAGCGAGACTCCTCGGAGTACAAGGATTCCCTCCTCCGAACACCGTGCCAATTGAAAACATTAAAAACGTCCCGTCTTTCCAACTGAGAAACCGGGGATTGCAAGATCCTTGCGGGACAGCCAGATTCATCTCCAGTGGCATTTCCAAATCGTTCTGGCCCGCTCGCTGCCCAAAAGTGAGTCTCCAATTTCTGCATTTAAACCGTGGCTAAACTTTATTTTTCCTTCCCTCTCTCGGAAATGTATTTTCAACAGGAAGGGTATTTTGAAGGGGAAGTCCCTGCTGGGTTTTGTTTCCGCCAAGTGCAATCGACAGATTGCAAGGGGGCATCGAATTGTAGCGCAGAAGGTCCTCTCCGTGGATGCCCGAGCTTCAAGAGGGGGCCGCCTTCGTGAACTTGCTGTTTGCTCTCGCTGCCAACGACGCAGAACGAACTGCACAGGCGATGTCAGAGTGAAGGCTTCCTCCGCTTCTCGCCTTGCTGCCTTGAAACTATAGGCCCTTTCAGGTGGACCCTCCGCCTTGAGGGCGGCGGCAGGAGCGGATCTTAACCTGCAGACCCACCTTCCTGGTGACAGCCCTAAAAGGCTGCTTGCAGCATTGCCTGGTCCACCTTGAAAGTGCCTTATGATTGATTGATGGGTTATCTCCAATCTTACAGCCAAGTCCTTGATTCCCTTTTAGCTTTGGACTGATGTACAGCATTTCGCCCTCCAGTACTACAAAAGAGCAGGAGTAGGCCATTCGGCCCGTCGAGTCTTCTCCGCATTCCATGACTTACTTGACCGGCCTTTTCCCTATAACCCTTAATTCCCTTACTATGTAAAAATCTATCCAACCTGGACTTAAACATATTTACTGAGGTCGCCTCCAATGCTTCAATGGGCAGTGAATTCCAGAGATTCGCCATCCTCTGGGTAAAGCAGTTCCTCCTCATCCCCATCCTAAATTTTGAAGCAATGCCCCCTTGTTCTGGTCTCCCCCACCAATTGATACAATTTACCTACCTCTATCTGATCTATGCCTTTCATATTTTATATATTTCTATAAGATCCACTCTCATTCTTCTAAATTCCAGCCAAATGCCTCAACCTTTCCTCATAGGCCAACTTCTCCATCTCTGGAACCAACCTGGCGAACCTCCTCTGCACCGCCTCCTTCCTCAAGTGAGGAGGCCAGGATTCCACGCAGTGCTCCAGATGTGGCCTCGCCCGTACCTTGTATAGTGGCAGCAGAACCTCCCAGCTCCCAACTCAATCCCTCCAGCAATGAAGGCCAACATTCCATTTGCCTGCTGCACCAATCTTTTGTGATTCATGCACCAAAGGAGGGCACTCAGTTCACTGTGAAGAAACCTTCCATTCAATTCCACACCCTTGTCCTTTCCTCTGTTCAAATATCAAAAATTCCTTGAATCATCCCCCCTCTCCTTTTCAGACAATGTAGTATGTAGTACAAATAATGTTAAGCAAGAAAATTTGCAGATGCGGGGATCAAGTCCCTTATACCAAAGTGCTGGAGAAACTCAGCAGGTCATGCCCCATCCATGGATGCTGAACGATTTGCTGAGTTTCTGCTGCATTGCAATCCAAAGGATAAACACCAGCTGTGTGTTTTAATATGCATTGAGTAGCTGGTGAAACAGCTTAGAGAGTGAGTTCTCCACCCCTTTTCCTCTCCATTCATGGAGACATCCCCCCCCCCCCATTCACTGTTGTGGCCTCTCTCCCTTCTCCATCTATTAATTCCTGCCTGTGGGGCTGTGCTCCTTCCTCTGCTCCTCCCCCACCATGTTATTCAGGTGCCTGCCTACATTGTGCTCATATTTTGATGAAGGGCTCAAGCCTGGAACATTGGTTAGGTATCTTTGCGCAGTTTGACCTGCTGGGTTTCTCCAGCATTTAACTTAGATGGTGATAATCTTTTTCACTGTGATTAGCCTCATCATGCTTCCCAAAGAATGGGCCTCATGTGTTGATGAGACTTTATCTTAAGTCTCCATCTGATATAAAATTTGACTGTGAATCCTGTAGAATTACTGGACGTTTCAACGGAATCTTATCACCGTTCCTATTGGGAGGCCAAGAGAAGCAGAATGCTCTCCCAGTACCTCGGTCCTTCTCCTCCTGTACCATATATGGACACAAAGCTCAAAATGCCCCTCAGTTCTACAGGTAGCATTGCTAGTGACTGCACAAAAATGCTGGAGGAACTCCTATGGACTCCTGCTGAGTCTCTCCAGCACATTTGTGCATCTGCTTGACGGTCAATATTTGAGGTCGCCCGACGACACACGATGGGGATCAGAGCCTTTATTTAATTTCATGTCTTGCCAGGTATCGAATGTATAAGCCTCCAAACTATTTGTAATCTGAAAACCCCTTATAAAACTCAAGAGGAAGGTAGGAATTGGTGGTTAAAGTAGGAATTTACAATCTTACTGATTAGTATTCTGGGAAAGGTATAATACAATGGTAAGGATGTTGCTCTAGGGTCACGGAGCTATGCACTAGGGAAAATGACTATTTGGCCCATCATGTCCATGCAAATCAGTGGGAGACAAAACATAGACATTTTATTCTGTGTTAATTAGGCTGTAACAGACCAGAGAAGGTGAGAGAAATCCCTGTGATGGAGATATCTACAAGGATGAGGTCCAGCCTCCCCAATCTATTCAAATAATGTTGCATTGACGACACTATGATTTGAATTATTCTTGGGTTGGGTCGCATTGATTTCTCTCATTGAAATGTAATAGGAAAGCAGAAAATAGCAAATGCCACCAAATTATTAAAGAGCGCATTTCTATATTAAAACAAATCAAATTTATGGGGTGAAATCCTTCAATTTTCAGCTATTTTTAACCATTATGAACTTCCATTTGCCATTGCTACAAATTAATGTACACCCCGTTTCTAGTGCTGGAGAATTTTAGCTCTGAGGAAAGATTTGCTATGAAGCTGTTCTCTTTGGAATAGTGAATGCCTTGAGATTTAATTACTGCATATAAAATTATGATGGGCCTAGTTAGACTTCCCTTCAGCAGAAAGGTCAGTACGCATGGAGTGTTGTCCAATGTAATTGGTAGACAAATTAGTGGGGTGGTCACGAAGTGCTTTTTATTCCTTGCAAGAGAATGATGGTGATTTGGAACTCATTGTCTGAAATTGTGGAAGAGGTTATGGAAAAATATTTGGGCATGTTTTTGGTGAGTCGCGACCTATGTCAACAGAACTGTGATCACTTAGTCTAATGTCAATGTTGTCATATCCCCTTAATCTGATGATACCCCTGCTACTGCATTACAATTGGCCATTCTCCATGTCAAAAGAGGGTGATCAAATCAGGGAGCAGAACAGAATAACAATCAAGAAGTTTTGTCATGAACGTGTGTCACAAAATTTGTTGTTTTGCAGTTGCAAAAATTGCTATAAAATGCATTTTTTTTAAAAACTAGTGCAGAAGAGAAAAAGTGAGGCAGTGTCTGGGGTTCATTGTTCATTCTGAAATCTGATGGCAGAGGGGAAGAAGCTGTTCTTGTGCCGCTGGGTACTTGTCTTTAGGCTGATAACAGTGAGAAGACAACATGGCCTGGGTGGTGGGAGATCCTGCTTTCTTGAGACACCACCTCTTGTAGCTGTCCTTAATGGAGTGAATGCCCATGAAGGCTCTGGCCGAGTTTACAACTCTCTGTAGCCTTTTCCTGTCCTGTACATTGGCACCTCCATACCAGGCAGTGATGCAACCAGCCAGAATGCTCTGTACACCACACCTGTCGAGATTTGCAAGTGGCATACCGAATCTCCTCACAGTCCTCATGAAGGCTGGCAAACCATTGATATGACTGCCCCAGAGATCTTCATCGGTAAACCTCATCCTATTTCCCCCCCCCCCTCCAAAATTTGGCAGGAGATTCCTTGATAGGGTTTAGGAGTAGGAATTGGAATTCTGTCTTATTTTGTTCTACATCTGCTTCTACAATCTCAAAACAAGAGTAGAGAAAGCAGGATTGGTAATATTGGAACTCAATTGTCCTTCTCCAAGGACTATTGGATTTGGTGATACCTCCAGGAACATAGAGATGGATGAACAGCTGATAATTAATTTTGGAAGAAGCATCATAATTTCAATATAGTTAACTAAAAATGTGCCACATTATTTATCTACACAATCAAACTCTACAACAGGTTTTAGAGAGAAAATCAGATGGTCTTGATCAGCAAGTGGCTGTTTTGGAGGACACGATGAAAGAAAATTGTTCAGGAAAAGCTGATCACAAACAATCTGGAAAAAAGCAGAGGCTTGAAGGAAATTTGTCGAGGTTAAAGCAACTGTGATGAGACAGAAGGAGTTGATCAAGGACTTCAGGAGGGGGAAAATCAGGAGAACATGAACCACCTCGTCAAGGAGTCAGCAGTGGAAGGAGTTAAGAACTTCAAGTTCCTGGGTGTCAGAATCTCCGAGGATGTGTCCTGGGGCCGTCACGTCGAAGGAGGCTCATCTGTGGCTACACTTTGTGAGAAGTTGGAGGGGATTTGGCAAGTTTCTCCAGGTGTGCCGTGGAGAGCATTCTAACTGGTTGCATCACGGTCCAATGCACAGGACAAATGCCATGAGGTTGCAAGTCCCATCATGGTCATCAGTCTTCACTCCATTGAGGTCACCTACAAGAGGAGGTGTCTTAAGAAAGCAGCCTCTATCCTCAAGGACCCCCACCACCAAGGCCATGCCTTCTTCTCTCTGCTACCATTATGAAGCCTGAAGATGAACACCTAGTAACACAAGGACAGATTTTTCCCCTTCTGCCATCAGATTTTTGAATGGACAATAAGCCACAGACACTGCCTTATTTTCACTTATTTTTGCACAAATATATCTATTTTTAAACATAATTTTATAGCGATATTTGCAGTGCAATGCTGCCACAAAAACAAAGCTATTTCTGTAACATGTTCATAACAATAAATTCTGAAATAATGCGGAGAACAGAACCCAGAAGAAATAAACCACAAGGCTGCAACATCTTTGTATCTTCTCCATGGATCTTCTCCACTGAAGACTGAGAGATGGTGCATCTTAATAAGCTTGGGGAACTGGTAGAGGAAACACAGTTGGATCAATCCATGCTCTCCAAAGGATGGGCTGCAGTTTACTTGGGAATGGAAGTCCTTTTAAAATGGGAATTAGAAGATGAGGTCTGGGCTCTGGCCAAATCTGGGCAGGATAAGATCTGGTGATGGGGACATGTCAGAAAGGAAGGAGATGAAAGATGTTTGAAATGCAGAGACATTGCCAAGGAGGGAGTAGAGCCAGAAAAATATAAAGGAATGATGCTTTGGGGAACAGGGAGTTACGAAGGTTAATATAAATGTGAGAGCAACAGGAAGCAAGGGTAAAAACTGAAGGATAATCCTCAGGGGAACCTAGGGTGATACAGTTGGCGTAGCAGTTAGTGCAATGCCTTTACAGCACCAGCGAGCGGGACCAGGGTTCAAATCCCGCGCTGGCAGTAAGGAGTTTGTATCTTCTCTCTGTGCCTGCGTGGATTTTCTCTGGGGGCTTCGGTTTCCTCCCACAATTCAACATGTAATGGAGGGGGGGTTGTAGGTTCATGGGGTGTAAATTGGGCGGCACTGAAATGGCCTGTTACTGTGCTATATGTTTACATTTAAATGTTACATTTTTTTTTTAATTTAGGAACTGGAAGAAGTTATAATATCCTTTAGAGTGAAAGCAGAGAGAAGATGGGAATATTCATAAGGAGTGGGGAATACTGATGTGGGTGGAGCATTGAGATCACACGGTGGGCTCCGACAGCTTTAGGTGATTAGAGCCAATTGGTCAGCAATGAAATACAGAGGGGGTATATACCACGGACAGGGAGACAGCAAGAGTTAATACATTAGAGAGGATATACCCAGGGAATGTAAAACATTAAATGGTAACAATCTGCTTAATTTCGGTAAGCATAGTAAAATCCCAGTGACATTTTAGGGAACATTATCAGATAAGATAGGTCAAAGCATTATTTTAAAAGGAATATCTTAAAGCAGGAGATGTTAAGAGAGTTGAATGGTTTAAGAGGAGGATTCTAGACCTCCAGGCCTGCAGGATAGCTGCCAGTGAAGCACTGGGAATGGGCAGAGATGCTGGTGCCTTGAACCACTAATTTGCAGAGACATGAAGAATGAGGAGAATTTAAAACAAGAATGCAAATTTTGAATTAAAATGTCCGCAGGCTGGGGGTAAACATGTTTACAGGACACACAAAGAAAAAAAATGTTGGATCGACGGTGACAGGTACATTAGATCTGGTGCAAGCAGGCACTGGGAAGCAGTGAACCCAGTGAACAAGGGGTTCGGATCCAGGAGTGGTTGAGCCGCTGCAGGTGAAATGTGCAGGTGCAGCGCACCAGGAGCAGGTGAATCGCAAGGAACCAGCAACAGGGGAACAGAGGATAAGGAGCGAATGTGCAGAGAGGGACTTAGAGAAAGGAGCACCAGGATGAGCCACCAAAGATCAAGAAAGGAGGTGCATCGGAGATGTTTTGCCTTTGGATGTTTCCAATCTCCTGCTCCAGCTCTCAGGTTTTATATCTAGGATTAATAAGTAAATGGCTTCAAGAGGCCATCAATCCACATTCAGATGGTGATTAAGGCCCAAGTTCATAATATTCCAAAAGATAAACTATATGGTAGATTATTCAATGTACTGTCATAGCAATAAAACAGCATCATATTACGAAATTTCTTTTTGCCTGCTGCAAAGCAGACAGATTCGCCACCGGCAGGAATTGCCTAAGTGCCTCTTGCAGTCAGACGTACAGATGACGGAGTGAAATAAAATGTGCAGTGTTATTATGCCAGATATTTCACTATGTCACTATTTCATTGAGTGGTCAGAGGTGGAGAGGGTGAGCACATTTAACTTCTTGGGAGTCACACACTCGGTGGATCTTTCCTGGACCCAACATGTCGTGATGAAGGCACGTCAGCACCTCAAATTCCTCAGGGGTTTGCAGAAGTTTGGCATTACATTGAAAACCTCAGCAAACCTCTACAGATATGTAGTGGAAGGTGTGCTGAGTGACTGAATCATGGTCTGGCATGGGGACACCAATACCCCTGAGGAGAAAGCCCTGCTAAAGGTAGTAGGCTCAGCCCAGGATGTCACAGGCAAAACCTTCCCCACCATCAAGAACATCTACAGTGAACGCTGCCATCAGAGAGCAGCGGCAATCATCAAGGATCCCCACCACCCAGCAGCCGCTCCGTTCTCGCTTCTGCCATCAGGAAAGAGGTGCAGGTGCCACAAGACTCACACCACCAGGTTCAGGAACAGCTGCTACCCCTCCACTGTCAGATTCCTCAATCAGGAAATAAAACACGACAGTCTGCAGACACTATGATTGAAGTAAAGACACAATGCTGGAAAAACTCAGCAGGTCAAACTTTATGTAGCAGAGATAAAGATACACAACCAACATTTTGGGCTTGAGTCCTTCATCGAGGTACAGACAAAATGTGGGCAGGTGCCCGAACAAAATAGTTGGGAGGGGGGACGAAGAGGTTGAGCACAGTCCCACAGGCAAGAGGTGGATAAGGGAGGGAGGGCGCACCAGCAAGCAGGGGGAGGGGGGCAGATGGCTCTGTGAATGGAGAGGGAAGGGGGAGGAGAGCTTGAGGAAAGAAAACAAAGGGAAAGGGAAGGGAGGGAGAACAGAGGTCAGAAACCAGAGGTCGATGTTAACGCCATCCGGTTGGAGAGTGCCCAGGCGGAAATATTATGTGTTGATCCTCCGATTTATGGGTGGTCTGGGTGGGTCAGTGCATGAGTACACGCGCAACATGAAGTATATCATGGATATTACATATTTATTCATTATTACCTGATGGAAAAAGGAACCTTGAACCTTGTTATCATGCATTACTGTCCTGTCATCCAGAGGGTTTAATCTGGAGACACGAGTTCAAACCCCAACTGTGGTATCCCTCAAGTTCAATTAATTAAATAAACCTCAGATTTTTTTCAAAAGTCTAACAATGTTAGTGGAAGGATGAGACTGCAGGTGGATTTGAAACTGCTCCTCCTTCACTCACATCCTTTAGGATGGGACATGTCAGTCTGGCCTACCTGTTCATCGTCCCCAGCTCCTGGACCAGCAACTCAGGAATAAATAATGTGCTTGCAGAATTGCTGGAGGTTGAAGTTCCTAACATGACAGGGGGAAATAAACAAGAATCTCAGAGAGAGCTGGGAAGGCAACACAATATCTTCTTTACCATGTCGGGAGGGGAACCTCAAATCGAGAGGGATTGAGAAGGAAGTCTCGATAACAGAGCAAGAACTCTGTTAAATCAAAGACAAATAAGGAAATAATTCAAGGGATTAAAACACAAAAGACTGCTGATGCCGTGATTGTATTTAACCCACAGAAATGCTGGAGGAACTTATCAGGTCTTGCAGTGACCACAGAAGGTAAAGATATATAACCTACCTCTCATCCCTGAGCCCTTCTACGAGGGGATCTGGGAATAAGAGAGGGAAAGGAATATTAAAAAGATAGTTTTAAATCTACAACAGACATTGTGTCTCCACAGTTTCTATAGTTAAATCTCTCTCTCTCTCTCTCAGATTGGCACCAATTAAACCGTATTAATTGCTTGTTCAGAAGGAATGGGATGTGACTTCACTTTCCTTGGCAGGTTCTATTTGTACATTGATGCAGAAATAAAGGGTCTTCGAGTTGTTCGATATGCATACATTTTCATTTGACTCCAGACAAGAAAGGTCCATAACTTGACTCGGTCAATCCTGGTGTGTTGCTGCACTATGCACCTTTCAAGACCTTCTTTCGCAATGCCCTGGAAGCAGTTGCCCTGTTTGCTGGCATTCAAGCCTACCTCTGATAAGGACTATTGAGCCACTGGCCTTTCTAACCATTTTGCAGCTGTCCTCACCCGTGAGATTTCAATGCATGACCTCAGGATGGACGGGAAGGAGTTATGTGAGGAACAAGTAGGACAAGTCCAAGAAGCAGGGAGTCTGGACCTGGATCAGTTGCAACAAAAGTCTTTATTTGTCCGTGAGGGAAATTCGCTGAAGAAAATCACACTCACTCACTCATGAACTGGGCACAATTAAACAAGCAATATCTCTCAACTACGCTAGACATAGATATAATGTAGAGCAGTGGTTTTCAAACATATTATATATATAAAACATATATGATATAATATATGTTATAATATATTATATTATATATAATAAAATATATATAACACATATATATATAGATAAATAAATATATATATATATATATATAAACATATATATAACTTGTATATAATATTATATATCATATATATATAACTTATATAAAATATAATGTCGAGCAGTGGCTTTCAAACAAGTCCGAGAAGCAGGGAGTCTGGACCTGGATCGGTTGCAACAAAAGTCTTTATTTGTCCGTGAGGGAAATTCGCTGAAGAAAATCACACTCACTCACTCATGGACTGGGCACAACTAAACAAGCAATATCTCTCAACTACGCTAGACATAGATATAATGTAGAGCAGTGGTTTTCAAACATATATATAAAACATATATGATATAATATATGTTATAATATATTATATTATATATAATAAAATATATATAACATTTATATATAAACATATATATAACTTGTATATAATATTATATATCATATATATATAACATATAAAATATAATGTCGAGCAGTGGCTTTCAAACAAGTCCGAGAAGCAGGGAGTCTGGACCTGGATCGGTTGCAACAAAAGTCTTTATTTGCCCGTGGGGGAAATTCACCGAAGGGAATCCCACTCACTCACTCATGCACTGGGCACAACTAAACAAGCAATATCTCTCAACTACGCTAGACATAGATATAATGTAGAGCAGTGGTTTTCAAACTTTTTCTTTCCACTCACATGCCACCTTAAGTATTCATGGTGCCAGAGGTGCTCTGTGATGAGTAAGGGATTAATTAAAGTGGCACGTGAGTGGAAAGTAAAAGTTTGAAAACCACTGATGTAAAGGAACACTACCCACTACCCACCACGCAACAGGTACAGTACTAAGATTAGTTAAGAAGAACAGATGGACAGATGTGGTGGCTTCTGACCAGGTTCCCACCAGAGAGGTCACGTGACCCTCCGCACTACTGAAGGATATGGACCAAATGATGGCAAATGGAACTAGCAGCAACGCCAGCTTGGTCCGCATGGATGAGTTGGGTCAAAGGGGCCCGTTCCATGGTGTGTGACTCTAAACCTCACAGATATCCCACCTTCTCACTATTTACAAAATATTTTGACTTTGAGTCTAAGTTTAATGGCTCCCATTTTCCTTCATTGGGTTCCAATCCAGATTGTTGGCAATCTCTGCATTATTTGCTTGAAGCAGTGGGAAGGAGATTGTACCCCAAGGCACCAATTTTACAGAAGAAGGGAAAGGTCCTTTTAGGACCCTTTCAAGATGATCTAAAATGCTTTTGAAATATAGTGTCTGCCACAACGAGAAGACATGGAGAGATTAGCATAAAGCAAAGGGTGGCACGGTTATTGTAGCGCTGTGACAGATTCAAGCCAATGTGGTTTGAATCCAGCACTGACTGTAAGGAATTTGTATGTTCACCCCATGACTGCATGGGTTTCCTCCGGCCATGCTGGTTCTTTCCCACTGTTCAAAACATACCGGGGGTGTAGGTGAATTGGATGAAATTGGGCAGTCCGGGCTTGTGGAGCTTCTAACTACTTACAAAATATTTTGGCTTTGCGTCTAAGTTTAATGGCTCCCATTTTCCTTCATTGGGTTCCAGTGAGCCCCAATCCAGATCATTGAATATACTGGAATTATAAAAATAATTGTAGTTCTAATCTTGGAAAAGCTGGAATATGTATATTGGTCTCTTCTCTGCTGTAATATTCTATGGTTTTGCAGTAGGGAAATTCCAGTATTACTTAATGTATTCAAAGATAGTCTGAAATTCTGCTCACCAAAATTATTTCTCTTTAATGAATTGAGAACAAAATAAAGAATTTAATTTAATTTAGACCTACAGCATGGTAACAGGCCCTTCCGGCCTACAAGCCCGTGTCGCCCGGTTACAGCCAATTAACCTACAACCCCTGTAAGCTTTGAAGGGTGGGAGGAAACCAGAGCACCCAGACAAAACCTATGCAGACACGGGAGAGAATGTACAAACTCTTTACAGACAGCACAGGATTCGAACCCTGGTCGCTGGTGCTGTAACAGCATTGAGCTAACCGCTGCACCAACTGTGCCACCCAGTTTGTCTCACACCGGTTTTGGTATAATTTTGCAGTGCTGCTCACATTGTTTAACACTGAAGTATATCTCCATGGGGCCATGTGCTGAGGCCACAAACCTATGACATTATCTCATTGCAGTGCACTCAAGCCAGGGATAAATCCCTTTAGTCTCCGAGTCAACCAAAGCGACGTTTGTGGCTCTTTCCAAACATACTCATTCCAATGTTAAAAATGGGCAAGGAAAAGACTCACATCAACATTGTTGTCATTGGACATGTCGATTCTGGCAAATCGACTACCACTGGTCATCTCATCTACCAATGTGGTGGAATTGAGAGGAGAATTATTGATAAATTTGAGAAGGAAGCCAGTGAGATGGGCAAAGGATCCTTCAAATATGCCAGGGTTTTGGATAAACTAAAGGCTGAACGTGAGCGTGGTATAACCATTGACATCTCTCTTTGGAAGTTTGAAACTTCAAAGTACTACACATCCAGGACATAGGGATTTTATCAAGAACATGATTACTGGAACGTCACAGGCTGACTGTGCTGTGCTCATAGTTGCAGCTGGTGTGGGTGAGATTGAAGCAGATATCTCAAAGAATGGACAAACAAGGGAGCATGCTCTGCTTGCTTACACTTTGGGCGTCAAGCAGCTCATTATTGGTATCAACAAGATGGACTCCACTGAACCTCTATACAGTGAGGCACAATGAAATCAGAAGGAACTCAGTACATACATCAAGAAGATTGGCTATAACCCAATGACTGTGCCATTTGTTCCCATCTCTGGTTGGAGTGGTGACCGTATGCTGGACCGGAGTTTGAAAATGGCCTGGTTCAAAGGTTGGTCAATTAGCAGGAAAAATGACATTGCCAGTAGTTTCACTCTGTTGGAAGCCCTGGACAACATTCTGCCTCCAGAACGCCCAATTAAGAAACCTCTTCACCTTCCTCTCCAGGATGACTACAAGATTGGTGGTAATGGCACAGTACCAGTAGGTCATGTTGAGACTGGTATTCTGAAACCAGCTATGTTGGTTAACTTTGCTCCCAATTCAATTGAGACTGAAGTGAAATCCGTTGAAATGCAACATGAATCCCTGGAAGAAGCTCTTCCTGGTGACAATGTTGGTTTCAACATCAAGAATGTTTCTGTTAAGGATATCCACCAGGGCAATCTTGCTGGCAACAACAAAAATGATCCTCCATTGGAAGCTGCGGGATTTTTCTGCACAGGTTATTATCCTGAACCATCTTGGTCAGATAGCTCCTGGCTATTCCCCAGCATTGATTGTCATATTGCCTACATTGCCTGCAAGTTCAACGAGCTGAGGGAGAAGATTGATCGTCGATCTGGCAAGAAATTGGAAGATTTCCCCAAATTTGTAAAGTCATTTGCCATTGTTGACATGATTCCAAATAAGCCCATGTGTGTGGAGAGCTTTTCGGAATATCTACCTCTAGGTCGCTTTGCTGCCCGTGACATGAGCCAGACTGTGGCTGTGGGTGTGATTGTCAGTTAATGAGAAAGAAACTACAGTTAAAAGCACCAGGTCTGCCATCAAAATATTAAAGAAGTGAATAGCACCACTGACCAAGATTCGGCAAACCCCGAGACTGACATCAGAAAAATGTTTGTTCATTACCAGCCAAACGTGTGTTTTAATGAGGAACTGGATATTGATCAAGTTGCATCGAAAGAAATTCAGAAGGAAAAGGATAAGGATGGATTCTGTTTATTCCAGAAATATCTAATTTTGAATGTGCTTTCACTAATTAGCTGTTTTGGTTCAGTGATGATTTAAAACTAATAAATATCTCAAACAAAAAAAGCCAGGGATAAATCCGACAGCCCTCTCCGTCCGTACCTCGATGAGAGAGCAATTAAATTCCAAACACTTCTTCAATCCCACGACAGGCTCTGGTCTTTACCATCGAGAAAATAGAATCAAACCATTCAACAGGGAAAGAATTGGTGAAAAATATTTAGGTCGTTGTTTAATAACCGACTGTAGAATGATGAATGTGAAATGAATCTTTCACATACTGAACGACAAGACGGCATCAGGATAAGAATTTATTGTCATGAACACGTCACAAAATTTATTGTTTTGTGGCAGCGTCACAGGTGCCAAACCAAGGCCACCTGTAAGTTGGAAGAGCAGCACCTAATATTCCGCCTGGGCCCTCTCCGACCAGATGGCATTAATATCGAACCTCCTCTTTCTGCTGAACCACTCCACATTCCCCCACTCTTTTGTATTCACTGTTTCCCTTCCTCCAGCTCTCTGCCCCCTTCCCTCTCCATTCACAGAGCTATCCCCCCTCCCCCCCCACCGTTTATTGTTGTGGCCTCCCTCCCTTATCCACCTCTTGCCTGTGGGACTGTGCTCGTCCCCCCCCACCCCCCACCACCATTTAGTTTGGGCGCTTACCTACATGCCTTGATGAAGGGCTCAAGCCCAAAGCCTTGGTTCTGAATCTTTATCTTTCCCACATAAAGCACCCTGTTTCACCTGCTGAGTTTCTCCAGCATTGTGTTTTGATTTTTACTGCAGAGTGGGACAGTTAACATAGAAGTTAGCTCAACGCTTTCACAGAGCCATCGACTAGGACTGGGGTTCGAATCCCGCGCTGTCTGTAAGCAGTTTGTACGTTCTCCCCATGTATGCTCGGGGGCTCCAATTTCCTCCTACAAAACGTGTGGGAGGGGATTGTAGGTTAATTGGGTGCAGTTGGGCAGGACAGGCTCGTGGACCAGAATGGCCTGTAATTGTGCTGTATGTCTAAATTATGGGTAAAAACATTAATAATTAAATGCGAAAAGAAGAGAAAGTGAGGTCGTATCTGTGGTTCTTTGTTCATCTGATGGTGGAGGGGAAGAAGTTGTTTTTGTTCTACTGGGTGTTTGTCTTCAGGCTCCTGTCCCTCCTTCCTGGTGGTACATCCTTCTTTGCGTTCTCCGCAGCCCTTGTGTTCTCTCCATCCAGTGGGTTTCCCAACTGTCATTTTCTTCTCTGAAGTCCACATTCACTGTTTTTAAATAATCTTTCTTTTCAAGGCATCTTGTAATTTCTCCCTTAATGAGCAGATTTAAATTAACCATACGGTTTAAATTAAATTATCTTGCAATTACCCAGATTGGCTCTGACTCCCAATTTGACCACAGCACAGAATTTCTTCAAGCTATTCCTTGCAATCCTTTGTGATGTTTCCTTCAAAGCCCCAATGTGCAGTCAACTTCAGAAGTGGGAATAACGCATGATCGACTGCAGATACAGTAAAAGACCCAAAGTCTGGACTGCTTGAGGATTGGGTTGGTCCGGACCAACCCAAATTCTTGGGTGATCCAAATTTCAGGTGAGAGTTTTCAAGAAGTCTGGATTCTCAGGTGATCCAGATTTCTGGCATTCAGAATTTTGGACTTTAACTTTTCTGAAATCTGGAACAAAAAACAATCCGCTAGAACAGTGATTCTCAAGCTTTTTCTTTCCACTCACATCCCACTTTAAGCAATCCCTGTGCCATTGGTGCTCTGTGATTAGTAAGGAATTGCTTAAGTTGGGATGTGAGTGGAAAGAAAGCATTTGAAAACCACTGTTTTAATCGTCCCTCATTGACTCGTTATGTGCACGATTTCAGAATTCCAAAGGAAATGGACCAATTATAATTTTTCTCAAGCAAAATATTTCACTAACAATTGGGTCAAGAGCAGTAATTCTCAACCTTCCCTTCCTACCCACATCCCACCTTAAGCAATCCCTTACTGATCACAGAGCATCGATGGCAAAGGGATTACTTAAACTGGGATGTGAGTGGAAAGAAAACGGTTGAGAACCGCTGCACTAGAGGAACTCAGTGGGCCGATCAGCACCAGTGGGAGAGAAGGAATCCTCAATATTTTGGGTGGGAGCCCCTTCATCAAGGTTTACGAGTCCTGATACAGGAGGTGTGGGGAAGGGCAGAGAGAAGGTGTGAACTGGAATAGAAAGGAGAAATGAATTCACCAGGGCTGATGGTACGAAGAGCAGGTGAAGTTTGCTATGAGGGAGAGAGAATATTACAAAGGATGGATCTGGAAAAATGTAGGTGAACATGTGCCACCTTAAATAATTAAGCCCAGAAATTGCTGAACTTGATGCTATGGCTGTTCCAAAAACAGGGCAAAGGTTCAATGTGTTTGGATATGTTTCAATATGACCGGCTGCATCACGTTCTGGTATGGGGACACCAATACCACTGAATGTCAAACCCTGCAAAAGTCAGTGGGCAGAGCCTGGGAAATCACAGGCAAAACCCTCCCCACCCTCAAGATTTTTTGCACTACCAATAAGTGGTAATTCTGCCTCACCTGCAGGAGAAGGAATCTCTGGGCTGTATGTGATGTCCTCTATGTACTCTGACAATAAATCTGGACTTTGTTTCCTAAACCTCTGCTGAGTTTCATTAAAGCAGTTTAGTCGGCAAACTAGGACAGTGAAAGTCTGCTTGGGTTGGGGAAATAAGGCCATAAAGATATAGGAGCAAAAGTCGGCCGTTTGGCCCATCAAGTCCTTTCTGCCATTCCATTGTGAGCTGATCCGTTCACCCACTCGGCCTGACTCTCCTGCCATCTCCTTTGATAGCCTGATAGATCGGATACCTATCAAGCTTTGCCTTAAATCCACTCAATGACCTGGCCTCCACAGCCACCTGTGGTAACAAATTCCAAGGTAAACCACCTCTGTGACTCCACTCTGTGCCGTCTGCCCAAGGGTACAGATGCACTCTGAACTGGCATCTTTGATCAAATAACGAGTTCAAATCCACCAAGGCGGCAGAGGAATCAAATTTCAAGTCATTATCTCGACTTGGAATTAAAATGTTAGGCATTGTGACCTCAGGTGGAAATGAGCTCGCTGAAGGTGAAGCAGCTGCTTCATCTGGGCCCCATCCTTCTCTTGGGTGCTGTCTGTGTGGAGTTTGCATGTTCTCCACCTGACCCCGCTGGATTCTCCCTTTCCATCTCATCAAGTTTATTGTCATCTGAGTGCAAGGGTGCAACCCGATGAAACAACGCTCGCTGGGCCTCAATGGAAAAACACACAGACACACAATTGGACATTACACGCATACAAGACAGACAATAAACATGCAGGACACATAAATAAATAAATATTGTTTCCTAAGAGGACTTTGTCCTAAGAGTCCTGAGAGGACTGGAGGGGTATGGACTGGGTGCTGGTCAGTGGGACTAGGAGGGTGGGATTTGTTACGGCATGGACTAGTAGGGCCGAACTGGCCTGTTCTGTGCTGTAAGTGGTTATGTGGTTATATGGTTAAATATGAGAGTCTCGAAGGGTCGGTATGAGCAGTTCCTTTGGTCATTCAGTGTTCTCAGTGCCCGTGGGAAGAAGCTGTTCCTCAGCCTGGTGGTGCTGCTCTGATACTCCTGCCGGGAACAGCTGAAAGATGCTGCATACTGGGTGGAAGGGGTCCTCATTGATTTTGCACGCCCTCTTCAAACCACAATCTCAGTAAATCACGTCAGTGCGAGGGAGGGACGCTCCAGTGATCCTCTCCGCCACTGTTATGATCCCGTGGATTTACCTCCAATCTATTTCTTTGCTGCAACTGTACAGCCCAGTGATGTAGCCGTCCAGGACACTCGATAGAGAGCGCAATACAACATAGTATAGGCTTTTTGGCCCACAAAAATGTGCCGACCTATGTGAACCTACTGCACAACAATCTAACTTCTTCCCACCTCACACCCATAACCCTCTTTTCTTAGGAGTCTATGTGTAGAATGTTTCAGTGCCATGAATCTACATGTAGGTCGGTGAGTTAATTGGCCACTGGGGTGGGTGAGTAGCAATGTTCCCTCTAATTTTTAGTCGTTAGTGTGTGCAAAAATCTTATGTTGTGCTTCAGTAAATGTAAACTTGAAATTGTTTCAAGATAATTTTGGCACTGCCTGTCTTTCACGGCTAATAAAACTGTACTGGCATGTTTTAATATAGTACAGGTATGATTGCATTCTTCCAAGTAACAGATTTAGTTAAGATTTTATTCTATACGTTGAACTATGTTCAGTTTGTTGTTAGGTAACTCATCTTTTGTGCGCAGATTCATTTCCTTTGTGAGCTGGTTGCAAAATGTGTGTGCGTACGCACATGTGCACAGCTTAGAGGGACCAGCAGTGAAGGGGTTGATGGGAATGGGGGAGAATAAAATGGTTCTTGATGGTCGATATGGATTTAATGGGCTGAAGGGTCTGCTTCAGGATCTAAGGGCGTCCGCTTAGAACGGAGATGTGGAGGAATTTCTTCAGCCAGAAGGTGGTGAATCTGTTGCCACAGCCGGTTGTGGAGGCCAGGAAGAGATTGATAGGTTTCTGGGGAAAAGGCTGGGCAATGGGTCTGAATGAGAAAATGGATCAGCTCATAATTCAACAACAGGGCAGACTTGATGGACTGAATGGCCTATTTCTGCTCTTACCTTGTCTGGCTTACATGCAACTCCAAACCCACATTAATGTAGATAAATTTTAAATTTAGACATACATTACGATAACAGGTCATTTTGGCCCACAAGCCTGTGCCACCCAATTAACCTACAACCACCAGTACATTTTGAACAGTGGGAGGAAACTGAAGCCCCGGATCGTACAAATTTCTTACAGACAGCACGGGATTCGCACCCAAGTCTTGATCGCTGTTGCTAATCATTGTGCCAGCCATGCTGCCCTGTGATCAGTAACTATGCCTTGTTAATCTCCAATAGTGCAAGAGGTATTTAGAGGCTGGACAGTGATTAATACATTTTATAAGTGTTAAAAAATGATATGAGGTTTAAGTCCTCTTCAAAAGCCCTTTTTTTTGAAAGATTAAATTGAACTTTTTTTAAGAGCCCTTGTGCATCCCATACTACTGTAGATAAATGGGTGCCACTCTCACCCGTTAAGGAGGAGTCTGTGGGTTTCAACACTGTACTGGAATTTAGACTTAAATGCATCATTCAGCTGACCGGCTGCATCACGGTCTGGTATGGGGTCACCAATACCCCCGAACATAAAGCCAGCAAAAGGTAATGGACACAACACAGGCAAAACCATTTCCACCATCTAGAACATCTACAGGGAATGCTGCCGTCGGAGGGCAGCAAGGATCATCAAGGATCCCCACCACCCAGCACACACTCTGTCCTCACTGCTGCTACCATCGGGAAAGAGGTTCCACAAGACTTGCACCACCAGGTTCAGGAAAGCTACTCCCCCTCCACCATCAGATTCCTCAACGACAAACTCAATCAGGGACTCATTTAAGGACTCTCACTTTTGCACTTCATTGATTTTATTTCTCTCTATATTGCACAATCAGTTTGTTCACTTTCCTTTATTTGTTTACATGTTTTATGCTTTTTTCTTGCACTAGTAATTAGTGGTTATTCTGCCTGGCCCACAGGAAAAAGAATCTCAGGGTTGTATGTGATGTCATGTATGTACTCTGACAATAAATCTGAAATCTAAATCTGAATCATTTGGGCTAACATTTTTAAATTTAGATTTTAAATTTAGATTTAGATTTAATTCACACACGGTGGAAACTGATTCCAGCCATTTGAAGCCATGTTGTCCAATGACACCCAATTAACCTACAACCCCGTACATTTTGGAAGGTGGGAGGAAACCGAAGAACCTGGGGAAAACCCTCACAAACACAAGGAGAATGTATAAACTCCTCACAGCTTTGTGCTGTCATAGCTTTGTCCTACACTCACTCTGTCACCCACACTCTGCAATGCTGAGATACTGGATGGTGGAGGGGACTAACTTTGGGGAAAGTCCTCTCTGTTATCTGTCTGTCTGTCTATCTATCTATCTTTAGCTATATCTCTCTGTCCCTATCTACCTATCTCTACCTAGCTATCTACTTTTTATCTCTATCTATTTATCTATCTATGTTTAACTCTCTCGCTGTCCCTATTTACCTATCCAACTATCTCTATCTTCCTAGCAGTCTATCTCTTTATTGATCTATCTATATAAATTTATCCATGTCTATCTAACCATCTACCTATCTCTAATGCTATTTATCTATCTGTCTATCTATTCATCTATCTATCTCTCTCTCTACCTGTCAGTCTATCAATCAATCTATATATCTATCCATCTATTTATCTATCTATCTCTATCTACTTATCTTCTATAAGGTAACCCAGTAATAGACATCTATCTGTCTATTTCTAACCTATATCACTATAAAAGAAACTTCCAAAACACAGATTCTGCAAATCTAAAATAAAACCAGAAAAGCCGGAAAGTCTCAGCCCATCAGTCAGCATCTGTGGAAAAGGAAGAGTTATTATTTGTGACAACGGGTCTTTCACAGATGATTCCGGGCCTGCTGAGTGTTTCTGGCATTTTCTGTTGTTGACACTAAAAACCAATGAATTAGTCATGCTCGTTTTGCGCTTTGTGGGAGTTTGCCTTGCAATGTTACACAAATTGCAACCATGAATTATTGATCCTTGTTTATTTATTATTTATTTTGCTGTCTTGGCAAATCGTGGTAATTTAGTTTGTACCATTGTAGTTGGTGTCATGTACCTGTTTGGCTGCAGTAAGGAAGACTTTCAGTATATCTGTACATTTTACTCATGTGTATGACAATAAACTCACATTGACCTTTCTGATATGACTAAAAACTGATTCAATTGGTGGTAAAACTTTGAGAGCATTAGTTTTCAAACTCACATTCCACTTTAAATAATCCCTATGCTAATGGTGCCCTGTGATTAGTAAGGTGTGAGTGGGAGGGAAAGTTGAGAACCACTGCTCTAGACCCAATTGTTACTGAAAAATTTTGCTTGAGAAAAATTGTCATTGGCCCATTTCCTTTGGAGTTCTGAAACCATGCACATAACGAGTCAATTAGGGACGATTAAAACAGACTGCTTTAAAGATGGGTTATGTTCATGATTCAAGATTTCTTTTATTGTCATGTAATAGGTACAGAACAAGGAATATTACATATAATTGCCTGCTGTAAGGCAAAGAGTCACCATTAGTGTTGCCCAGTACCCCTTAGAGTAGAAGAGAAAGAGAAGCAAAAGAGAGTTCCTTCAGAGCCACTGAGCGTCCATGGATTCATCTCCAGTTCTCCCACAGCCTCTGCACCCTCACAGGATCTGGTCATCATGTGTGAGGTGCTCCCAGGACTGATGTACTGAGGGGCCCATCCCCCCCACACCTTCATGTGTGGCTGCATCAAGCTGTGTGTGGAACCAAAGTACGAGAACACCAAGTGCTGCTATATTTTGAGGCTCTACCTGCCCCGAGTTTTGTGAAGGATGGGTCTGGCCCCATTGCTGCACAATGTCCTAGTCAGCCGGACTTTACTGCGACGCGTAGTGGGAATTTTTTCCCAAACCAATAACATCTTCGACTACAAGGCAGTGGTCAACACAGACATTGGGAAATGGACACAGTGGGTGGTTCCCTGAGCAGACTGTCCAGGTCATCTGGCAGAATTCCTCATGAACAAGCTCCAGCACTTGGCCTGGATGGCAGTGAGGGGGAAACCCCCCCCCCCCAGTCAGATCCTTCCTGTACAACCGGAACATCACTTATAATCCACGTTGTCCACGAGATGACTGCACTGGAGAGGAGGTAACCAGCAACCTCGTTGCTGAATGCAGATTTGCTCAGTCTCTGTTGAAAAGGATGTGGAGTTCTGCAAGGATCTGTTCTGAGACCCCGGCTCTTTGTGAATTTTATAAATGACCTGGATGAAGAAGTAGAGGGATAGGTCAATAAGTTTGAAGCTGTTGTGGATAGCATTCAGTCTGTCGTAGGTTACAAAAGGATTTAGGCAGGATGCAGAGTTGGGTGGGAAAGTGGCAGATGGAGTTCAATCCGGATAAGTGTATGGTGATGCATTTTGGAAGGTCAAACTTGAAACCAGAATACAGGGTTAATGGTCGGATACTTAACAGTGTGGAAGAACACAAGGACCTTGGGGTCCAAATCCATACATCTCTCAAGGTGGCAGCGCATATTAAGAAGGCTTATGGTCTGTTGGGCTTCATTAGTCAGAGGATCGAGTTCAAGAGTTGTGAGGCAACGCTGCACCTCTATAAATCTCTGGTGACACCACACTTGGTTCAGCTCTGGTCACCTCATTACAGAAAAGACATGGAAGCCATGGAGAGGGAGCAGGGGAGATTTACCAGGATGTTGCCTAGATTGGGAAATGAGTCTTATGAGAGCTTGGGCTTTTCTCTTGGGAGCAGAGAAGGATGAGAGGTGACTTAATAGAGAGCTACACGATTATAAGAGGCATAGATAAGGTGAACAGTCAACACATTTTTCCCCAGGGTGGGAAAGTGAAGGGAAGAAGGTTTAGGGGACATATATCAAGGGTACCTTTTTTAACAAAGAGAGCTGTGGGTGCCTGGAGTTCATTGCTAGGGGTAGTGATGGAGGCAGTAACAATAAGGGCATTGTTCCAGCCTCCTGTCAGGCACATGGAGGAAAGAAAAATAGAGGGTTATGAGAAGAGAGGGTTCAGATTAATCGTGGGCCGAACGGCCTGCATTGTGATGTAATTTTCTATGTTAATTGCTCTATGTCATGGTGCAATGGTCCTTGTGACAGTTCATCCCAGCAGCGGCCAGAACGAGGACTCTCTGATGTACAAGCTGTTCTGACCGACTCACACAGAATCAGACACCCAGAACTGCTGGAAGGTCATTAACTCGGTCGGCCTGAAACCTGTTGGTCTTTCAGCGCACAGAGATGTCGGTGCGGGGGGAGGAGTCACGTGATGGAGTAGTGGCCGGACGGAGAACTCCAGCCCTCTCCAGAAAAGTCGGGAAAAACAAGAGAAAATACAAAGGCACAGAAATAAAAGTTAAAGAAAAGTGAGTATAAAGGTGGAAAGAAGATGGAGACAAAAGAAGAAAAATCAAAATCAACGGTAAGAAGAGAGGAAGAGAAGACAACGGAGGAAAAAGGTGAAGGCCTTACCTGTCCGAAGAGGCCCGCTGTGGAGAGAGGAGCCCGCTACCTCAGGTCGGTAGAAAAAGAACTACAACAATGGCTCGCAGAGCCGAGTAAAAGTGCGCAACCGCGCATGCGCGAGGAGTCGCGCATGCGCGATGCGCATGAGAAAAAACACACCGACGGGAGGGGGGACCAGCTGGGGAGTCGATCTCCACAGCCGGCAACGACAGCTGCAGAACACCTGCAGCAAGAAGAGACCACAGAAGACAATAGAAACAAGAAAGAAGAGAAGGAAAGGGCAACAAAGAAACAACAGATGGCCAACCCAGAGGAAGAAGAAGAGGAAGAATACAGTGAAATAGATGTAGGGAAAGGCAAGGTAAAGGATATACTTTCTCTTGTTAGAGGATACATGGAGTCATTTAAAGAATGGCAAACACAGGAATTCAATGATTTAAGAAGAAGAATAAACAACACAGAAGAGAAAGTGAATAAAATAGATATGACCTTAACAGAAATGGGGAAAAAAATGGACAAGATGGAAGAACGGGCAGTAGCAGCAGAAATGGAGGTAGAAGACTTAAAAAAGAAATTGGAGGAATCTAATAAAAAAACTAAAGAGACACAAGAACTACTAGCTCAAAAAATAGATATAATGGAAAATTATAACAGAAGAAATAACATAAAGATAGTGGGCCTTAAGGAAGATGAAGAAGGCAAGAATATGAGGGAGTTTATAAAAGAGTGGATCCCTAAGACCCTAGGATGTCCAGAACTACAGCAAGAAATGGAAATAGAAAGGGCACATAGAGCATTGGCCTCTAAACCACAACCACAACAAAAACCAAGATCTATTGTAGTAAAATTCCTAAGATATACTACAAGAGAAAAGGTACTGGAGAAGACAATGGAAAAAGTATAAAGGGCAAAAAATCTTCATTTATCCAGATATAAGTTTTGAACTCCTAAAGAAGAGAAAAGAGTTCAATACAGCAAAGGCGATTTTATGGAAGAAAAGGTATAAATTTATACTGAAGCATCCTGCGGTATTGAAAATATTTATTCCAGGACAACAAAACAGACTATTCTCGGATCCAGAAGAAGCACGAAAATTTGCAGAACAATTACAAAAATAGACTGAGGGAGGAAGACGGGTAATGAGAGTAAAAATGATCACGATTGATATGTATGTGGGTAAAGACAAAAATAGACTGAGGGATGAAGACGGGTAATGAGGGTAAAAATGACCACGATTGATATGTATGCGGGTAAAGAGGTATAAGAGTGAATAGAGACAATGTGCATACGTGAAAGTATCTGTAATTAGAGGAAAATATAGATAGTATAGACAAGAATTAATAAGGGAAGGTAATGGAATAGAGAGAATAAGGAGGGAATTAAAAGAGTGACCTTTGTGACATATGAAAAGTGAAATCTTTTCTGGGGGGGGCTGGGTGGGGGAAAAGAGCGGTCACTGCAAAATCAGTTGACGCTTGCGAGTGGATTCGCAAATCCAAATGGAGAGGGGAGATGTGGTTGTCCGACAAGGGATAAAGGACAACTCAGGAGGGGAAGGGGAGATTGGGGATGAAGAAGATAGAAATAGGAGAATAAGGAAAATGTTGGATGTTGTAGGAATGTTGTCTGGTAAAGAGTTGAAAATAAGAAAACAGAAATGGAAAAGGAGGAAAGGTAATGATGGAAAAACGGAAAGAGAAGATAAACAAAATATAAAATGGCTACGCTGAACTATATGACTTTAAATATTAATGGAATACATAACCAAATTAAAAGGAAGAAACTACTAAATTTACTGAAAAAGGAAAAAATAGATATAGCATTTGTCCAAGAAACACACTTAACTGAATTGGAGCACAAGAAATTAAAGAGAGATTGGGTAGGACATGTAACAGCAGCATCGTATAATTCAAAAGCAAGAGGAGTGGCTATATTAATTAGCAAAAATGTGCCATTTAAAATAGAAGAGGAAATAATAGATCCAGCAGGGAGATATGTTATGATAAAATGTCAGATATATTCGGAGCTTTGGAATCTACTTAATATATATTCACCTAACGAAGAAGATCAAAAGTTTATGCAAGTTATCTTTTTGAAGGTAGCTAATACGCAAGGGAACATACTAATAGGAGGGGATTTCAATCTGAATTTGGATCCAAATATGGATAAAACGGGGAAAAAAATTAACAGGAAGAACAAAGTAACCAAATTTATGATTAAATCAATGCAAGAAATGAAACTTGTGGACATATGGAGGAAACAAAACCCAAAAGAAAAGGAATACTCATACTACTCGACTAGACATAAAACATACTCAAGAATAGACCTATTTTTGTTATCAGCTAGTATGCAGGATAGAGTAAGAAAAACAGAATATAAAGCGAGAATGCTATCGGACCATTCACCCTTAATACTGACAGTAAAGCTAGAAGACATCCCTCCAAGAATGTATAGATGGAGATTAAACCCCATGCTACTTAAAAGACAGGATTTTAGAGAATTTATTGAAAAACAATTAAAAATGTATTTTGAAGTAAATACGGAATCAGTGGAAGATAAGTTTATACTATGGGATGCAATGAAAGAATTCATTAGAGGGCAAATAATAAGTTATGTAACCAAGATGAAGAAGGACTATAATCAGGAAACAGAGCAGTTGGAAAGGGAAATAGTAAACATAGAAAAAAAAATAGCAATAAAGGAAGATACAACCAAAAGAAGAGAATTGGCGGATAAAAAAATAAAATATGAAACATTACAAACATATAAGGTGGAGAAGAACATAATGAAGACAAAACAGAAATATTATGAACTAGGTGAAAAAACACACAAAATTTTAGCATGGCAGCTTAAGACAGAGCAAACTAAGAAAATAGTATTGGCAACAAGGAAAAAAGACAAACAAATTACATATAATCCAAAAGAAATTAAGGAAAACTTCAGAGAATTCTATGAACAATTATACCGAACTGAAAACGAAGGGAAAGAAGGGAAAATAGATGAATTTTTAACTAAAATTTTAACTACCAAAACTACAAATAGAGGAACAAAATAAATTAACAGAACCATTTGGAACAGTAGAAATACAAGAGATAATAAAAAAATTACCAAATAATAAGACACCAGGAGAGGATGGACTCCCAATAGAATTCTACAAAACATTTAAAGACCTATTAATACCGCCCCTCCTGGATGTAATCAACCAGATTGATGAGACACAAAACTTACCAGATTCATGTAAAACAGCAATAATTACAGTGATACTAAAACAAGGGAAAGACCCACTCTCACCAGCGTCATATAGACCAATATCTTTGCTAAACACAGATTATAAGATAATAGCTAAACTATTAGCAAACAGATTAGCAGAACAGGTACCGAAAATGGTAAATTTAGACCAAACTGGATTTATCAAAAAAAGACGCACAACAGACAATATTTGTAAATTTATTAACTTAATTCATGCAGTAGAAGGAAATAAAGCACCTGCAGTAGCAGTTGCTTTAGACGCAGAGAAGGCCTTCGACAGAGTAGAATGGAATTATTTGTTCAAAGTATTGCAAAAATTCAGTTTACCGGAGAAGTATATTAATTGGATTAAAGCATTATATAAGGGACCGTTAGCGAAAGTGACAGTAAATGGACATGTATCAAAGCAATTTAACTTAAGCAGGTCAACACGGCAGGGATGCCCACTATCACCGTTATTGTTTGCGCTAGCTATAGAACCACTAGCAGAAACGATAAGAATAGATAATAATATAAAAGGAATAAAAATAAAAGACAGGGAATATAAAATCAGTCTATTTGCGGATGATGTGATAGTGTACTTAACAGAACCAGAACTATCAATAAAAGAACTATATAAGAAATTGAAGGAATATGGAGAAGTGTCGGGATACAAGATAAACGTAAATAAAAGTGAAGCAATGCCTATGAATAACGCGGATTTCTCAAAATTTAAGAAGGAATCCCCATTCAGATGGCAAATGCAGGCAATAAGATACCTAGGTGTACAAATAAACAAAAATCTAGGCCAATTATATAAACTCAATTACAATCCACTAATGAAAAAATTACAGGACGATTTAGAGCATTGGAAAGAACTACCACTAACACTGATAGGAAGGATAAACTGTATTAAAATGAACCTTTTTCCAAGGATACTATACTTATTTCAGGCATTGCCAATACAACTGACAGAAAAATTCTTCAAAGAGTTAAAGAAAATAATAAGGAAATTTTTATGGAGAGAGGGGAAACCGAGGATAGCACTAGATAAATTAACAGAATGGTATAAACAAGGAGGCTTACAACTGCCAAACTTTAAAAATTATTATAGAGCCGCACAATTAAGGTACCTATCAGATTTTTATCAAACAAGGGAAAAACCAGACTGGACGAGATTAGAATTAGATAAAATAGGGGAAAAGATACCTGAACACATATTATATAAATGGGACGAAAAATTGGTACAACATAGAACTTCTCCAGTATTACACCATCTCCTCAATATATGGAAGAAGATTCATGTAGAAAGAAATAAAACAAATTATCAATTACCAAAACTAATATTGACGCAAAATAAGCTACTCCCTTTTACAATAGACCACCTTTCCTTTAGAAAATGGGGAAAAAAAGGGATTAAAAGAATAGAAAATTGTTTTTCAGGAAGTAGATTCTTATCCTTTGAACAAATGAGAGATAAGTACAATATAACTGGAGATACAGCGCTGGCATATTACCAACTGAGATCCTACTTGAAAGATAAATTAGGAAGCAATTTGAGTTTACCAGAGGGAAGTAACCTTGAATATGTGATTACAGATACAATGTTAATCAAAAGATTTATAACAAATATGTATATTAAACTGCAAGAAAAGAAGAATGAGGAAACAAATGGTAAAACTAAACAAAAATGGGAACAAGATTTAAATATAAAGATAAAAAAGGAAACATGGGAGAAATTATGTTCTGGAACGATGAGAAATACAATAAATACGAGGCTGCGTATGATACAATATAATTGGTTACACAGACTATACATTACACCGCAAAAGTTAAATAAATGGGACCCAACAGTATCTGATAGATGTTTTCGATGTAAAAAAGAAAGGGGAACAACAATTCATGCAATCTGGACATGTGAGAGAGTAGAAAAATTTTGGGATGATCTCAATCAGATATTAAATAAAATAACAGAAAACAATATACCAAAGAATCCAGAGATCTTTCTCCTAAGTAACATAAAAAATAAAGAATTTGGAATTGACTTGGAAGATGCACAAAAAAGATTTGTTAAGATAGCCCTAGCCGTAGCAAAAAAATGTATTATGTCAACCTGGAAATTGGAAGATAATTTGAAAATACAACAATGGTATATAGAAATGAATAAATGTATTCCATTAGAAAAAATAACATATAGTTTAAGAAATAATATTGAAATATTCGAACAAGTATGGGAGCCTTACATTAAATACAATAGCGAAAACCTACCGGGAACAAACATTACCTAAGTTGATGGAAGGAGAAGAAAAGAAAAGAATGGACTCTGGAATTTCTGGTGTATTTTTGTTGAATGACAACATTGTCTGACTGGCTTAATGCAACCTAGATTGTATACCTAAAATGGATGAGAGGGGGGGGTGGGGGGATGGCTTGGGAGGAGGTGGGGGGGGGGAAAGTCACTGTATATGTGTGAAAAAGAAAAAGTGTATATCATGGCTAACGTGATTTATGGTGTGAAAAATAAAAAAATTATTAAAAAAAAGAGATGTCGGTGCGGGAATGCTGCCGACCGGCGCTTTCCAGGCTGCAGGAATACGTGCCGAGGGTTGCACTGGGGCTTGGTGCAGCCAACGCGAGGGCGCTGTGGGGAAGGACCACAATCCAGAGACTTCCCATTACTGGGCACTGAGGGGCTAAGACCGAGGGGAATAACATAGGGGGGTTATGACAAAATGACAATGATGAAAGTGCAGCTAAATAGAAAATTAATGTAACAAGGTAAAGTAATGGAGGGAGTTAGATTTGGCCCTTGTGGCTAAAGGGGATCAGGGTTATGGGGAGAAGGCAGGCACTGGGTACAGAGTAGATGATCAGCCATGATTAAAATGAATGGCGGTGTAAGTTGAAGGGCCAAATGGCCTAGTCCTGCACCTATTTTCTATGTTTCTATGGATATGAAATGAAGAATAAGAAGAGACTTTGAATGGTTTTCCTTCGTAAATAATTATAGAATAAAGTCTATTTTTGGTCAAAAAGCAGACTTCTGTTCGAACCATGTTAGAAACATAGAAAATAGGTGCAGGACTAGGCCATTTGTCCCTTCAAGCCTACACCGCCATTCATTTTGATCATGGCTGATCATCCACTCAGTACCCTGTTCCAGCTCTCTCTCCATACCCCCTGATCCCCCTAGTCACAAGTACTAAATCTAACTCTCTCTTAAATATAGCTATGAAACCGGCCTTGATCACTTCCTGTGGCAGAGAATTCCATAAATTCACCACCCTCTGAGTGAAAAATTCTTCCTCATCTCAGTCCTAAAGGACTTCCCCTTTATCCTTAAACTGTGGCCCCTGGTTCTAGACTTGCTCAACTTTGGGAACAATCTTCCTGCATCTAGCCTGTCAAATCCCTTAAGAATTTTGAACGTTTCTATTAAATCTCCTCTTAATCGTCTAAACTCCAGCGAGTACAAGCCCAGTTGTTCTAGCCTTTCTTCATATGTAAGTCCCGCCATCCCTGGTATCATTCTGGTAAACCTTTTCTGCACTCTCTCCATGGCAATGATGTCCTTCCTCAGATAAGGAAACCAAAACTGAACACAATACTCCAGGTGAGGTCTCACCAAGGCTCTATACAACTGCATCAATACCTCTCTGTTCCTGAACTCAAATCCTCTTGATATGAACGCCAACATACCATTCACCTTTTTTACTGCTTGCTGCACCTGCCTGCCCACTTTTAATGACTGATGCACAGCGACACCCAGATTTCTTTGCATCTCCCCTTTTCCTAATTGGATACCATTAAGAGAGTACTCAGCCCTCCCATTCTTTCCTCCAAAGTGGATAACCACACACTTATCCACATTATAATGCATCTGCCATGCATTTGCCCACTCACCCAACCTGTCCAAGTCACCCTGCACACTCTTAACAGCCTCTATACAGCTTACAATGCCACCTAGATTCATGTCGTCTGCAAACTTGGAAATACTGTTTTCTATCATTTATATCATAAATAACTGGGGTCCTAGCACTGAGCCTTGTGGCACCCCACTAGTAACTGACTGCCATTCTGAAAAGTAGCCGTTTATTCCTACTCTTTGCTTCCGATCTGTCAACCAATTCTCTATCCACCTCAATACCATCTCCCCTATACTGTGTGCCTTAAGTTTGTATAGTAATCTCCTGTGTGGGACCTTATCAAAAGCCTTCTGAAAATCCAGGTAAACCACATCTACTGGTTCTCACCTATCCACTCTACTAGTTACATCCTCAAAAAATTCAATAAGATTAGTCAGACACGATTTTCCCTTCATAAAACCATGCTGCTCTGACCAATGAATTGACCACTTTCCAGATGTGCCGCAATCACATCTTTAATAACTGACTCTAACATTTTCCCCATTACCGATGTCAAGTTAACCAGTCTATATTTCCCTGATTTCTCTTTCCCTCCCTTTTTAAAAAAGTGGAGTTACATTAGCCACCCTCCAGTCCTCAGGAACTACTCCAGAATCTAAAGAGTTCTGAAAAATTATCAACAATGAATCCACTATTTCATGGGCTACTTCCTTTAGCACTCTGGGATGCAGACCATCTGGCCCTGGGGACTTGTCTGCCTTTAATCCCTTCAATTTATCCAACTCCAAGATTAACGTAAATAAAAGTGAAGCAATGCCAATGAATAATGCGGATTTCTCAAAATTTAAGAAGGAATCACCATTCAGATGGCAAATGCAAGCAATAAGATACCTAGGTATACAAATAAATAAAAATCTCGTCCAACTATATAAACTCAATTATTATCCACTAATGAAAAAATTACAGGACGATGTAGAGCATTGGAAAGATTTACCACTAACACTAATAGGAAGGATAAACTGTATTAAAATGAACATTTTCCCAAGGATATTATACCTATTTTAGGCATTGCCAATACACTTGACAGAGAAATTCTTCAAGGAATTAAAGAAAATAATAAGGAAATTTTTATGGAAAGGGGGGAAACCGAGGATAGCACTAGATAAATTAACAGAATGGTATAAACAAGGAGGCTTACAACTGCCAAACTTTAAAAATTATTATAGAGCCGCACAATTAAGATACCTATCAGATTTTTATCAAACAAGGGAAAAGCCAGATTGGACTAGATTAGTATTAGATAAAATAGGGGAAAAGATACCTGAACACATATTATTTAAATGGGATGAAAAATTGGTACAACATAGAAGTTCTCCAGTATTACATCATCTACTCAATATTTGGAAAAAGATTCATGTAGAAAGGAATAAAACAAATTATCAATTACCAAAACTAATATTGACGCAAAATAAGTTACTCCCTTTTACAATAGATAACCTTTCCTTTAGAGAATGGGAGAAAAAAGGGATCAAAAGAATAGAAAATTGTTTTTCAGGAAATAGATCCTTATCCTTTGAACAAATGAAAGATAAGTACAATATAACTCAAGATACAGTGCTGGCATATTACCAATTGAGATCCTACTTGAAGGACAAATTAGGAATCAGTCTGAGTTTACCAGAGGGAAGTAACTTTGAATATGTGATTACAGATACAATGATAATCAAAAGATTTATAACAAATATGTATATTAAACTGCAAGAAAAGGAGAATGAGGAAACAAATGGTAAAACTAAACAAAAATGGGAACAAGATTTAAATATAAAGATAAAAAAGGAAACATGGGAGAAGTTATGTTCTGGAACGATAAGAAATACAATAAATACGAGGTTACGTATGATACAATATAACTGGATACACAGGCTATACATTACACCTCAAAAGTTAAATAAATGGGACCCAACAGTATCTGATAGATGTTTTTGATGTAAAAAAGAAATGGGAACAACAATTCATGCAATCTGGACATGTGAGAAAGTAGAAAAATTTTGGGAAGATCTAAACCAAATATTAAATAAAATTACAGAAAACAATATACCAAAGAATCCAGAGATCTTCGTCTTAAGTAACATAAAAAACAAAGAATTTGGAATTGATTTGGATGGTGCACAAAAAAGATTTGTTAAGATAGCTCTAGCCGTAGCAAAAAAATGTATTATGTCAACCTGGAAATTGGAAGATAATTTGAAAATACAACAATGGTATATAGAAATGAATAAATGTATTCCATTAGAAAAAATAACATATAGTTTAAGAAATAATATTGAAATATTTGAACAAATATGAGAGCCTTACATGAAACACAATAGAGAAAACCTACCGGGGACATTCACTACCTAAATTAACGAAAGGAGAAGGAAATGAAAAGAATTGACTCAGTGGAACTTCTTGTTTATTTTTATTGAATGACAACATTGTTTGACTGATTTAATGTATCCTAGATTTTGTACTTTAAATGGACGGGGGGGGGAGGTAGGGAGGGTGGGATGGGAGGAGGGGGGGAGAGAAAATGGCACTGTATATATTTGAAATGTATCATGGTTAATGTGGTTTATGGTGTGAAAAATAAAAAATTAAAAAAAAAATTTATCCAACACAACCTCATAACTTACACTTATTTTCCCCAGTCCTTCCGTCACATTAGCCCCATGGTCCCCTATTATTTCCTGAAAATTATTCATATTTTCCCTCGTGAAGACCGAACTAAAGTAGTTATTTAATTGGTCTGCCATGTCCTTGTTTCCCATCACCAATTCACCTATTTCTGACTGCAAGGGACCCACATTTGTCTTCACTAGTCTCTTTCTCTTTATATATCTTTAAAAACTTTTGCAGTCATTTTTTATGTTCCCTGCCAACTTTCTCTCATAATCTCTTTTGCCTTTCCTGATTAATCTCTTTGTCTTCCTCTATGGAACTCTGAATTTCTCCCAATCTTCTGGTATTCTGTCTTTCCTGGCTAGTCTATACACTTGATACTCTCCCTGATTTCCCTTGTTATCCAAGGATGTACTACCCTCCTTGAGTTATTCTTTTTCAAAACCGGGATGAAAACACGGTGTATTTAATCTAGGTGATCCTTAAATGCTTGCCATTGCCTTTCTACAGTTAATCCTTAAAGTAACATTTGCCAATCTAACTTAATCAATTCACGTATCATACCCTCAAAGTCACACTTCTTTAAGTTCAGAACTTGAGTTACAGAATTAACCCTGTCACTTTCCATCCTAATGTAAAATTCCACCATATTGTGGTCACTCTTGCCCAAAGGGCTTCACACAACATGATTGTTAACTAACCCTTTCTCATTACTCAGAACCCAGTCTAGAATGGCCTGTTCCCTCATTGGTTCTTCAACATACTGGGTTAGAAAATTATCCCGTATACCTTCTAAGAAATCGTCCTCATCAGTACCCTTACCATTTTGATTCATCCAGTCTATATGGAGATTAAAGTCACCCATTATAACTGCCTGTCCTTTGTTGCACGCATTTCCAATTTCCTGTATAATGCCATCCCCAACCTCTCTACTACTGTTAAGTGGTCTATATACAACTCCCACTAATGTCTTCTGTCCCCTTGCATTTTGCAGCTCTACCCACATTGATTCCACACCATTCAAGCTAACATCCTTCCTTTCTATTGCTTTTAACTCCTCTCTAACCAACAATGCTACCCCACCTCATTTTCCTTTCTATCTGTCCCTCCTAAATATTGAAAATCCATGAATGTTAAGCTCCTAGCCTTGGTCCCCTTGAAGTCATGTCTCTGTGATCCCAACTATATCATAGTCATTTACAGCTATCTGCACATTCAAATCACCAACCTTATTACGAATACTCCTTTCATTAAGACACAAGGCCTTCAAACTTGTTTTTACCAGAACCTTAACCCTATCACCATTATGCTGTAAAGTGGCCCTTTTACATTTTTGTCCTGAGGTTACCTGCCTGCCTCTTTTGCTTTTTACCCTCCTATCTCCGACTTCTTCCCTCATGCTAAACCCCTCCGTCTCTCTACTCCTGATCTCAACCCCCTGCCACATTAGTGTAAACCTTCCCCAACAGCACTACCAAACACTCTCCTAAGGGCATTGATCCCGGCCCTTCCCAGATGGAGACCGTCCTGTTTGAACTGATCACATCTGACCCAGAACCGATTCCAATTCCCCAAGAATCTGAACCCTTCCCACCTACACCACTGTTCAAGCCACATATTCATTCTATCTATCCTGCAATTCCTACTCTGACTAGCTCGTGGCACTGGCAATAATCCAGAGATTACTACCCTAGAGGTCCTACTCCTTAACTTCCTTCCAAGCTCCCTGAATTCTGCTTGTAGGACCTCATCCTGCTTTTTTCCTACGTCGTTGGTACCAACATGGACCACGACAGTTGGAATATATATTTCAGAAACTCCTTTGATTCATCTGCCCAATGATGTGAATAGGCTCTTCTGCTTGAGGGTCAGTGAGATTGGAACGAGGGGTCATAAGTTAAGGGTTTGGGGGCAAAACTTCAGAAGTAACATAAGAGGAAGCTTCTTCACTCAGAGAGGGGGGGCTCTTCCGGAAGAGGTGGCTGCAGCAGGTCAATTTTGTCATTTAAGAGAAGGTTGATTGAGTACATGGATGTGAGGGGATTGGAGGGTTATGGGCAGGGAACAGGTAGGTGGGACTTGTGGAGTTTCACTTAAATCGGTGCAGTCTAGAGGGGCTGAGATGGGCTATTTCTGTACTGTAATTGTTATTTGGTTATTCTCTTTATCTGTGCCTCTAATGTGCACTTATCCACATACAGTGACATGTATAAGATTGCCCCATTTCTGTGCCTCCCACAATACCATGAAGACTGTGGCTGAGAGGAACGGCTCTGCTTTAGACAACTTTAAGATGTGTCCTTGTCCCTCCACCTTTTGGAACTTTCTTAGTGTGTCGGAGTTGGAACAGAACAGGACTAAGGAAGACTGTCATGTCTTAAGGCACCATATCCAGGAGATTATTCATCAATATTGCTGCCCTTAAGAACACAAGAAATAGGAGCAGGAGTTAGCCGTCCGGCCCATCGAGCCTGCTCCGCCCTTCAATGTGTTCATGACCGATCTGATGATCAGCTCATCTCCAACTACCAGCCTTTTCCCCATATCCCTCAATTCCCTTACTATGTAAAAATCTGTCCAACCTTGACTTAAATATATTTAGTGAGGTTGACTCCACTACTTCAATGGGCAGCGAATTCCACAGATTCCCCCCCCCCCAACACCCGGGAAAAACAGTTCCTCCTCATCTCTGTCCTAAATCTACTCCCCTGAATCTTGAGGCTGTCCCCTAGTTCTGGTCTTCCCCACCAATGGGAATAACTCTATCTTATCTCTGCCTTTCATAATTTTATAAATTTCTATAAGATCCCCTCTCCTAAATTTCAGCGAGTACAGTCCCAATCTCTCCTCATAGGACAACCCCTTCATCTCTGGAATCCACCTGGTGAACTTTCTCCGCACCACCTCCAAAGCCAGTCCATCCTTCCTCAAGTAAGGAGACCAGAACTGCACTGTATTCTATTTGAAACCTCACCAGTACCTTGCACAGTTGCAGCATAACCTCCCTGCTCTTAAATTCAATCCATCTGGCCACAAAGACCAACATTCCATTTGCCTTCTTGATCACCTGCTGCACCTGCAAACCAACCCAGTGGCTTAATAAAGGCTGCTGCAAGAGCATGTGGGCTGCCTTCCAAGAGCATCCAACCTTGACTTAAATATATTTAGTGAGGTTGCCTCCACTACTTCAATGGGCAGCGAATTCCACAGATTCGCCCCCCTCCCCCCCCCCCCCCCCCACACCCGGGAAAAACAGTTCCTCCTCATCTCTGTCCTAAATCTACTCCCCTGAATCTTGAGGCTGTCCCCTAGTTCTGCAAGGCATTTGCTCTCAACATCTGCAATGAAGTTTGCCAGGGCAGGGAGTTTCACTCAGTTACCTTACCGGATGTAGAGCGCATCGAAAGAATCAAAGGCTTGTTGATCCAAACCAAGGCTTTTATTAACTAGAAAACTGGAGCGCATCACATATAGGTCGACCAGTCCAGAATGACCTGGTCTGGCTAGGAGCAACCCTTTAAGACCTTTAGGCGTGGGTACTCTTTCAGCCAATCACAATCATCCTACACTACAATCTATACATATACACATTGGTGATAGAATCTGTACTATCACACGGGATAACCAGCCCACAAGCTCAGCATCTTGCTCTGGAACCGAGCACTAATGGTTTGGATAGAGAAGTCAATGCTTGCCTCGGAAAAATCTGCTACCATCTAGCTGGGCCTGGTTCTGTTGTAGTGTGCCTGGGAGAGACCAGGAGCACAGAGGAAGAGTGGGGTGAGAAGGAAATGAAATCAATTTGTTTTCTCTTGATTCAAAGGGTATCAGTTCTGAAACATTAACTCTGTTGTTCTCAAATGAGAATGAGAATTTATTGTCAAGAACATGCGTCACGACACAGGTGCAAAATTGTTATACATTACATATTTTAAATAAATTAGTGCAAAAGAAGAAAGTGAGGTCGTGTCTGTGGTTCATTGTCCTTTCAGAAATCTGATGGCGGAGGGGAAGAAGCTGTTTTTGTAATGTTGTGGATGTGTCTTCAGGCTCCTTCACCTCCTTCAGAATAAAGAGGGCATAGCCTGGGTGGTGGGGATCCCTGAGGATAGAGGCTGCTTTCTTAAGACACCGCCTCTTGTAGATGTCCTCGATGGAGTGGTGTCCGTGATGGCTCTGGCCAAGTTCACCACTATGTGGTTTTCCTGTCCCGTGCATTGGCACCTCCATACTCGACGGTGACGCAACCAGTCAGATTGCTCCCCACAGACACTGCCTCGTTGGATGTTCAGGCTTCTGAAAATGGTCCTTTGCGGAGCATCATTTTTGACAGCTGTGTGTACGACTGAATTTACAAGTAAAGTCCTATGGACAATTTGTGTGCGAACTCACACGCTCTGTTCTCGCTGCTGCCATCAGGAAAAAGGTACAGGTGCCACAAGACTCACCCCACCAGGTTCAAGAACAGCTGCTCCCTCTCCACCATCGGACTCCTCAACAACAACTCAATCATTTAAGGGCTCTCACCTTTGCATTTAATTGATTTTTATTTCTCTCTCTATTGCACAGTTTGTTTCAATTTCTTTATTTGTTTACATGTGCACGTTGAGTACAGTTTTCTTTTACACTACCAATAAGTGGTAATTCTGCCTTGCCCACAGAAAAAAAGAATCTCAGGATTCTATGTGGTGTCATGTATGTTCTCTGAACTCTGAAAAATATCTGGTCCATCCTTCCTCAAGTAGGAGACCAACACATTTTCCCTGTGCTTTCACCAACTTTCTAACTTCTGGGAAAACATCTTCACCACGCTCACATATTGGTATTGATATAAGTTAAGTTAAGTTCAATGAACTAAATGCAGGTTGATTTTTGTTTAAAGTCAGTCTTGTTAAAGTACATTTTCTGGTCAGCAGAGGACCTTTTAAATTCATACACTTGCTTCCCTTCTAATGTAAGTGTCCTTTACTCAGGCAAAGAACTGATGCCATAATCCAGAGGAAACATCGGAAAAGTTTGTGAGCTTATCCGACGCTTGAATTGATGCTTAAAGCAGCAGCTGGCGTGAGTGAGCCAGGACATCCCAGATAGAACAGGAAGACTTGGCAAGGTGACCACTGTGAATGTCGATCACACAGCAGAGCCAAGATGGCACCGTTTATCTTAGACTTAATTCTATCACAGATTGAGTTATTGGATGAGAGTTTTGAAGCTCTGATTCAAAGTAATACATCTAAAATTTTCATAGCCAATGTGAAATTTCAATTCAAATGACCACATAAAATCTGGAATTTATCCCAGTGAAAGTACCGTATATATTGACGAATAAGACAGTATTTGAATCTTTAAAATCTCACCCCAAGAACAGAGGTCATCTTACATTCCAAGTATAACATCTGAACCTTAACAATGAAGTCTCAGCGTTCTCTCACAGGGTCCATCCACCCAGTCCGACTGCAGTTTGCTCTGTACAGGCTTTAAATTCCCATCACACACCCTGAACACAAATTAAACAGACCCTCTGCACTGTCCCATCACACACACCCAGGGCACTGGTTAGACACAAAGTGATCCTTCCTCTGCACTGTCCCATCACACACACCCAGGGCACTGGTTAGACACAAAGTGATCCTTCCTCTGCACTGTCCCATCAGACACAGGGCATGAATTAGACACAGAGTGAAGCTCCCTCTGCATTGTCCCATTACACAGAGCACAGAGAGACACAGAATAAAGCTCCCTCTGCACTGTCCCATCAGACATCCAGGGCATAAATTAGACACAGAATAAAGCTCCCTCTGGACTGTCCCATCACACACCCAGGGCATGGATTAGACACAGAGTGAAGCTCCCTCTGGACTGTCCCATCACACACTCAGGGCATGGATTAGACACAGAGTGAAGCTCCCTCTGGACTGTCCCATCACACACCCAGGGCATGGATTAGACACAGAGTGAAGCTCCCTCTGGACTGTCCCATCACACACCCAGGGCATGGATTAGACACAGAGTGAAGCTCCCTCTGGACTGTCCCATCACACACCCAGGGCATGGATTAGACACAGAGTGAAGCTCCCTCTGGACTGTCCCATCACACACCCAGGACATGAATTAGACAGAGTGAAGCTCCCTCTGCACACATTAGGTGCAAGGTACTCTGGACACTGAGAGAAATTATCAACAGCTTGTGATCCCTGTACCCTGTGGTGCCATGGAGGATATTTCTGCCCCACACTCACTAGTGTGTCAGGGTGAGGTGCCCCAAAGTTGAGCCCTGGCTGCAGCCAGTCACTGACGTCCCGGACTGTGTGCTTAGGGATGCGCTGAAGCTGGGTGCAGCCTCTCCAAGGGCTCTACGTGTTAAAGGCCCTCTGTCAGACAAACGAGCTGAAGCCCTGTCAACCTTTGTGTGTGGGATGTAAGTGAATCATAAGGAATGTGTTAATGTCAAGTAATGAGAACAATTTCACTGGTGATGATAACGTTGATTTGAATGTTCTGTATTATACACTCTGATTTTTTGATTGAATAAAGTGTATTTTGAATATAATTTCATCCCTCATTTATTAACACTGATTTATCGCACATCCCTAATTGTAGCACCACTATTTCCTTGTAAATCTCTCAATGTAATCACACCTTCAGATATAGTCCACATCCTTTGTTGAACCACTCACTTTCGAACCCACAGCCCTCAGTGAAGTACAGGTTGAGCATCTATTATCTGGCGCTCTATGGTCCGGCAATGACCATGTCCCAACGTCACCGGATTAAAGAGGTACTCCCTGTACACTTTATTTGTTATCCTTGATCCAGAGAAACTGCCTTCGCAAACCCACTCTGGCAAGAATATAATCTGACTGTATTAAATTTAAATTTTTTTAAAATTTAAAATTTAGTCCTATTGGGCCCTCGTGTCCATGCTGCCCAATTTACACCCAATTAACCTACATCCCCGGGACGTTTTGAATGGTGGGATGAAACTGGAGTCCCCCGGGGGAAACCCACACAGACACGGGGAAAACGTACGAACTCCTTACAGACAGAGTAGGATTCGAACCCTGGTCCCTTAACAGCATTGCGCTAAACGCTATGCTATCCATGCCATATTGAGCTGATATATCCCACATCTTTCACCCCAATATCCAAGATTCTTTTATTGTCATGTAATATTAGACAATATTTCCTTTTGCCTCTCGTTAGTTTTTCCCAGTGGCCCTTACAGTAAGAGAAGCAAAAGAGTGTCCGTTCAGAGTTTTTGAGTGTTCATAGATTCATCTCCAGCACTCCCACTCCAGCCGCACACACCCCTGTTCTATCTGTCAGCCACCCGAGCTCCAGATCCAAACCTCTGACACAATCAGGGAGCCATCAGTGCCCGAGGCCCTTGGGAACCCTTTCTTTCCCACTCAATCCCGGTGGGGTCCTGTGACCATGAGCCTGTCTCCCACAGCCCGCAACCTGTGTAGGCCCTTTGACTGCAATCTGCCAACAGGCCACAGCCTGTGTGGGTCTTACTGACCTCATCGCACACTTGTAATACTCTTAAGTACCCTGCATTCCCTGTACATGCATTCTAATATATCCTACACCCTTCACTTATATACTCTGATATATCCATCCCCGTGGTAACACTGTAATATAAGTAAAAGGTAAAGGTTCCATTATTGTCATGTAATACTACATTTTAAATGTAATTATACATGAAATTCTTTAACTTTGTCTACCAAAGAGGTAGACAGAGAGTCGCCATTTGTTCAGCACCCCTCACAGAAACCTATACAATCTGGTGTTCTAGGCCGTCTCGCTTCCAAGGACTGACCAGGCCTGAGCCTGCTTAGCTTCCGTGATCAGACAATTTCGGGAGAATTCAGGCTATTAGGCTTCTGCCGAATATAACCTAGGTCATTCACTCTGCAATGCCCTGCACCTCTCATTATCATTCTAATCCTGGCGTTGTGCACTGATTGGCAAGGTTGGCATTGATCGCTTGTTTCTGTCGACCTCACACTGAATGGTTTGTTCGTCCACTTCCGGAGGCAGGAACATTGGAGTAGATTCCACCACAAAACCATTGACTCAGTCCATAGATCTGATCCGCATCCTGGAGACCTGGCCACCTGCTCAAGACTGACATTTAAGTGCAGTCAGGGGCACATTGTATTTTCTACAGCAAGCGACTGCCTGCCTCTTTGACGATGATATGCAGTCTGCTGTTGAGCAAGGGGAATATTGTGTTCCATTCAAGCGCAGTTATCACAAATACTCCTTCCACACCCATTTGATGGGGCCTTGCTGTGTATGGATTGGCTATCAGGTTTGCTGACATTATTAAATAAAACTCACTGGCTGTGAGGTGTCTGGGATACCCTGGAGACGTGAAAGGTACTGGACAAGTGCGGGATCCTTTTCTTGCTATTGTTTTCCCTCACATTTTGAAACACAACTGTGTCCAATTCATAAACTTTGCCCAACATTTCTGATGCACCATCAGACTGAAGTTGTGAAACTGACGGGCTTTTATTAACTATAGACTGGAACAGCCATCAACTTGATCAATGAGGCAGAGTGGAATGGGGAGTATGCAAAGGGCTATGGGTAGGATCGGTCTCAGGAGGCGTGTCCAGCCGGCAGCAGCCAATCATAGTGTAACGGTGGTTTACCACAATTTCTCAAGCTCAGTAGGAGCTCAGATCATGAGAGGAGACATGGATCTGTTCCAATTCGCCTACCGTAACAACAGGTGGATGCCATCTCGACACAAAGTCATGGAACACCTGGACAGCAAAGATGCATCCATCAGGATGCTATTTATTGGTATACAACACCCTCATCCCCTCAAAACTGATCAGCAAACTCCAAGACCTGGGACTCAACGCCTTCAGATCACAATCAGTGAGGATTGGCAAGAACTTCTCCACAATCTCCATCAGCACCAAGGCATCGCAGGGCTGGGTTCCTAACCCCGTTCTACTCACTTTACACTTATCACTATGTGGCTCAGTACAACAACAACAACATCTACAAATTTGCTGACAATATCATGTTAGTGGGTGATATAAAAAAAGGGGAGATGAATCAGTGCATAGAAGGCGGATTGAAAATTTGGCTGAATGGTGCACCAACAACAACCTCACACTCAATGTCACCAAAACCAAGGAGCCAGGAAGGGAACTTCAGGAAGGGAAAACCGGACGTGTGTCAATATCAAATTCCAGACCCAGTGATCATCAGGGGATCAGAGGTGGAGAGGTTGAGCAAATTTAAGCTCTTGTGTGTCGCAATCTCAGAGGATCTTTCCTGGACCCAACACACAAATGGCATCATGAGGAAAACACGTCAGTGCCTCCACTTCCTCAGGAGTTTGGTATGTCTTTGGAAACCCTGGTAAATTTCCACAGATGTGTGGTGGAAAGTGTGCTGACCGGTTGCATCACAATCTGGTCTGGGGATATCAATACCCCTGAGCATAAATCCCTCCAGAAGGTAGTGAACACAGCCCAGGACATCACAGGCCACTGTCGAGAACATCTACAGGGAACGCTGCCCTCAGAGAGCAGCAGCAGTCATCAAGGTTGATCAGCCATTCCTGAACCTGGTGGTGTGAGTCTTGCAGCACCTAACCCTCTTTCCTGATAGTAGCAGTGAGAGCAGAGTGAGTGCTCTTCGACGGCAGCGTTCCCTGTAGACGTTCTTGGGAAAGCTTTGCCTGTGATGTACTCAGGCCTTTTGCAGGGCTTTCCTCTCAGGTGTGTTAGTGTCCCCAGGACAAGCCGTGATGCAGCTGGTCAGCGCACTTTCCACTACACATCTGTAGAGGTTTGCCAAGGTTTTTGATGTCACACCAAACTTCCTCAAACTCCAGAGTAAAACTCGGAAGTCTGCAGGCACTGTGATTGTAATAAAGACTCAGAGATGCTGGAGGAACTCAGCTGGTCTTGCAGTGTCCATAGGAGGTAAAGATCTTGGGCCTGAGCCTTTCCTTTGGAAGACTTCATCTCCACAAACTCTAGTACACATTAAATATCTGAAATATCTGCAGATGCCAGAGATCTGAAATCAAAAGCAGAAATTGTTGGAAATACCCAGCAGAAAAGGTTTGGCATGGCTCCCGAGCTGGAGGGACACAGGGGACTTCAGGTGTTGGAATCTGATGCCAAACACACTCTGCTAGAGGAACTTAAATGGGTCAAGTAACATATCGGTGCGAGAAAAATGTTGACCACTCTCTTCTCTCCCACTGAGGCAACCTGACCCTCTGAGTTCTTCCAGTGTTAAATTGGGCCTGAGGTTGAATACAGGTGCCAAAAATAATTTTTTTTAATCGCTTTGCAAAACATGATAACTCCGTTGCAGCAAGAAGCACTGCCACAAGCAGCTAGTCTCACCCCGGGTGGGTCTGCGTCGTGGCTTGCAAGTCATATATTTAAACAGCAAGAACCTCTAGTTTTGCAGAACATTCAAACAGGCGGCTCCATATAAGTACGTTTCGAGGAATTCTCTTTGGGACGTGCCTTTTACGAAATAAGGAGGTCTTTATCAGCCCTGACGTCACAAAAGAAAATGAAATGCAGCCTGCTTATCTCTGTCAGACAACATTTTAAAACTCACATTCGCACCAGCTGATCGTATTTGGCTCTGGAGATATTGAGGGTGGGCAATAAATGCTGGATTTGTCAGGAATGTTCAGTTTGCAAACAAAACAACATGTGAATACATTTTAAAGGAAGGTGTTGAGGTGAGATGAATTGAAAGGTTGATTCTGCTTCTCTTTCCAGTCCCAAAGCCATCCCCACCCCCGATTTGCTGGTATGTTGTCCCTCTCTTGCCTACCAATTACCTCCTGCCTGTGCTCCTCCCCATCTCCACCACGCACTCCCCCCCCCCATCATTTTGTTTGGGTGCCTGACTACATTTTTTCATACCTTGATTGAAGGGCTCGTCCAAAATCTCTACCTTTGCCATATAAAAGTATGCCGTTTTGACCTGCTGTGTTTCTCCAGCGTTGAGTTTTTACTTCGACCGCAGTGCCTGCAGACTCTCACATTTTACATTATTTGCTTCCTGATTTAAGTCATCGTCTCCCTCTCTCTCCCGCCCTTTACAACCCAGATGATCGTCAGTTCTCTGATTGGATACCTCAGTGGGAAAGGAGAGCTGGATTGCCAATGCTGCAGCATACAGCAGTGTTGTAAACTGAAACTGACGCTCTTACAGTTAGATGGTCATGGGCTGAGGGTAAGTAAGGGCTGTCTCTTTGCATCAAAGCACCAAGTCATCACCAGCGGTTAAATAGTTTTTCTTTCACTTCTGCAGTTCTGTGACCCAGAATGTATGAATGCTATTTATAGAGGATTTAAGGTCCGCCAGTACACCACAGACCACAAGCAGAGAGAGGAGGATTCCTCCCTCCCTTAAGTTTGGACTGAGGAACTTTTTTTTTATTTCATTTGTGGGATGGAGAGAGCATAATCAGTTCTTCGTCACTCTTCTTCGCAGAAGTCCATGCCTATTCTGAATGAAACACGATAGGCTGCAGACGCTGTGATTGCAGTAAACACATTGAAATGCTGGAGGAGCTCAGCCGGTCTTTCCAGCATCTATTGGAGACAAAGATATATCGCCGACTTTTCGGGCCTGAGCCCCTTCTTCAAGGAAGAATCAGGAAAGGCAGAAGCAGGATACTTCAGAATTCAAACAATGGGGGAGGAATCCAGACCACAAAAGGTGTTAATTGGATGTGATGAGGGACTAGTCTACGGCAGGGGAAGTAGGGGGTGGGGTTTAACGAAATCCAGAGAAGTTGATGTCAATATCATCTGGTTGGAGGGAGCACGGTGGGAAAGTGTTGTTCCTCCAATTTGCGGGTAGTCTCAGTCTGGCAGTTCATGAATTATTAAGTAAGTAAAGTAGGAAGACAATCAATAACATGGGAACTAGAACAAGTTTGGGATACATTGGCCCTTACGCCTCGTCCACAACTTAGCCATTTTCCCACCTGATTACTGTGACCTTGATTTCTTTGAGGATGGAAATCTCAGCCTTGAGGGCTGTGAGCACTGAGATTTCTCAACACTCCGCAGCAGAGATTTCCAATACTCTAAGTGAAAGATCATCCCTGGCCTAACGACCAAGTTCTCAGAAGGATGGGATAAGTGTCTGAAAACTGTCAGAGTCAACGTTTCAGGTCCAATTCCTTACATCAGGGCAAAATTAAGAAGGGATTCGGATGAGGGGTCTGGGACTGGAAACTCTTCTTCTCTCTCCACAGATGCTGGTTTTCTTTGGTTCATATTAAACTGGCTTGAATGGGTCCCTGTCATCTTTTCAGCGAAAATTGGGATGGATTTTCCGATCATCCAAAATTGTCCAAAAATGAAATATTTCTCTGATTTTATACACTGCTCACACCATGACATCTAAACCAGAATGTATTGTCATGAACATGTGTCACAAAAGTTTTAAACCTGTAATGCTCAGTATAACAGGTGCAAAAATTGATATATATCGCACTAAAAATAAATAAATAAATCAGTGCCAATGAAGAGAGAAAGTGAGGTAGTGCCTGTGGTTCATTGTCCATTCAGAAATCTGATGGCAGAGGGGAGGTATCTGTTTTGTGTACCGTTGGGTGTTTGTCTTCAGGCTTCTGCGCCTCCTTCCTGATGGTAGCAGTGGGAAGAGAATATGACCTGGGTGATGAGGGCCCTTTAGATCTTGATTCTCTGCCTGTTGTAGATGTCCTCGATGGAGTAGAGACTGATGCCCATGATGGCGCTGGCCAGGCTCACAACTCTCTGAGGCCTGTTCCTGTCCTGTGCATTGGCACATCCATTCCAGATAGTGATGCAACGCATCCGAATGTTCTCTGCAGTACACCTGTAGAAATTTGTAAGAGTGTTTGGCGCCAATCTCCTCACAAGTAGAGCCGCTGGCGAGCCTTGTCCATGATTGCATCAACATGGAGGCTCCAGGGTAGAAGTTGACACAAAGGAAGATAAAGTTCTTTACCCTCTCCACTGCTGACCCCTCGATGGGGACTGGTTTGTGTTCTCCTGGTTTCCCCTTCCTGAAGTCCACAAGCAGTTCCCTAATTTTGCTAATGTTGAGTGCAAGGTTGTTGCTGTGACACCCACCAGCAAGCTGATCCTTCCTCATTGCCGTCTGTGATTCTGCCAATTACCGTGGTGTCCTTGGCAAAATTGTAGAAGGCATTTTAATTTTGCCCAGCCACACAATCATGGGTGTCGAGTAGTAGAGCAGTGGGCTAAGAATGTATCCCTGAGGTGCGCCTGTGTGGATCATCAGTGCGGAGGAGACGTAGTTACTGATTTGCACATTTCCACCAGCATCCACATCTACCCAGGTACTAAAGCATGAGGATTCAATGAGTTGGTATATGCCCTCCATTTAATTTAGACATACCACACGGTTACAGACCTTTTCGGCCCATAAGTCTGTGCCGCCCAATTTACACCCCATTAACCTACACCCCCGCTACATTTTGAATGGTGGGAGGAAACTGGAGCTCCCAAAGAAAACCCACGCTTTCACGGGGAGAACGTCCAAACTCCTGACAGACAGCACGGGTATCGAACCCTCATCCAGTCCTGATCGCTGCCATTGCAAAGGCGTTGTGGTAACACCACCAGCCGTGCCGTCCAGTGAGGGGAAACATCTGGGGCAGAGGGAGTAGATGCAAGTTAATGGAGGAGACCTGCAGAACGAGGCCACCTGAGAAGAGAAGAACAAAGTGAAAGGGATGGGGGGGAAGCTGGAGATTTGGAGAAGAAACACGGAAATGCTCTCAGCAGCTCTTGCAGCATCCATGGGAGATAAAGATACATTAACCAACATTTCAGGTCTGAGCCCTTCTTCAGGTATGAGTAAAAAGCAGGCAGGTGTCTGAATTAAGAAGGAAGGGAGAAGGAAGGAAAGGGCTGGGCTAGGAGCACAGACCATCTGACAGGTTGATAATTGGATATGGAGAGGAGAGAGGAAATATTGATTGGGGGAGGGGGTATTTTAGCTCAGTTAAAGCAGAACTGGAGGAAAGGAGACAGAGGGAAAAGGAAAGAGAGAGTGAGAGAGAGAGAGAGACAGACAGACAACAGAACAGGAGGAAAAGAGACATGGTGAGGAGGGGGGTAATGAATTCCAGAGAAGCTGATGTTAATTCCATCCAGGTGGTGGGTGCCCAGAAGGAAGATGAGGTGCTGTTCCTTCAATTTCCAGGCGGTCTCAGTCTGGCAGTGCATGAGGCCATAGACAGATATGTAGGCAAGGGAATGAGATGGAGATTTGAAATGGATGGCCACTGGGAGATCCACACTATTGTGGGGGACAGAGCCGGGGTGCTCAACGAAGCCACCTCCCAGTCTGCGCCCATTCTCTCCGATGTCGAGGAGACCACGACGGGAGCACCGGATGCAGTAGGTGGCCCCCGCAGATTCACAAGTGAAGTACTGCTTCCCTTGGATGGGGCCCCAAGTGATGATGAGGGAGGAGGTGTGGGTGCAAGTGGAGCACCTCCTGCGGTCACTGGGGTAGGTGCCAAGGAGACGATTGGCGGGAAGGGAGCAGTCCCTGAGAAAGGCAGGCCCGGGAGGCGAAAGGAAGATGTGTCTGGAGAAACTGAGGGAAAGGAGAGATGGGGGGAGAAAATAAATGGAGAAGACTGCAAAACTAGACAGAGAGAGAGAGAGAGAGAGAGAGAGAGAGAGAGAGAGAGCCGAGCATTTGCAGGAAATATCAGTTAACGACAGCAAACAATGAGATACAGCAGTTAAAAAAATGACAAAAGGTGAAAGACAGATTGGTGCATGAATAAAGGAGGGAGAAAAAGAGCAAGATTAAAGAAGAATGGAGGGGAAAATGCAGGAGATGAATGAATGAAAATTAATCGATTTATATGATTAATGTCTTCATTCAGAAATATTTCAATGTCAGGTTTTTTAAGAATGAACATTAGGTTTTTTTTTTATTAATCACAGCAGTGAAGTTCATTCATTTTCTGCCTCGCTCCACACGTCTGTCTCTTCCTAACTCCTGTCTGTCCGTCTGTCCGTGGCTGTCAGTCTGTCTGTCTCGTTGGAACCTTCTGTCTCAGAGCACATTCCTATTTTTGGAACCTTTTCGTCTATATAAAACCCTCAGGCCAAGATGCCTTGGGGTGGCATCGACTCCTTTCATTCTGTTTATAGAACACTCGAAGCTCTCAAGGGGGTGATACTGACGCATTTCGGCACGTGAGCCCCTTTGATAAATCTTGGACCCCTGACATAGACTCTGTATTCAGAATTTCAATTATTAACTGCTCGAATGCCAAGGCAGAAAGTCTGTAGTGCAGACATATGAATAAGCATTTCACAATTTATTGACCTTCCAACTGACAATTTCAATCTCATTTTTCCCCTCTTTTCAATGTCCATGTTCTGAGTAAGTTCCACAGCCACATTCTCTCTCTCTACATCACTAAGCTCTCTATCCCTTTCCGCCTCCATCAGCTTCTCCCTGTGTGGTGGTTCAGCTCTCTCCCCCATGTTCCATTTTATCCCTTCCTCCCCTTTTTTTCCTGCTCCCACCTTCCTTCCGTCCTTAGATGGATGCACCGCAGATTTCTGCGGGATGGTGAACTTGGCAGGATTTTTGGCCGCAGGGAATTCTCTGCCCGGGGCCCACTCCGCAGTTGGTGCATTGACCGATCGGTTCGCACGCGTTTGCGCACAGTCATCACGAAGGTCACAAATGCCCACTCACAGATCTACAAGTACCAACACGCTAAAAACGCGTCCATCACCATGTGGACAGACAAACGTTCAAATACGAGCATCTAAACACAAACATGGAGCTACAGGCATCTGTCTGCCTTGCGGCATGTAGAAGGTAAATAAATAGTACATGTTCTGTATATGTTACATATATATGTTACATGACAATGAAGGAATCTAGAATCTTCAATTTGTACACAAACATGCACTCAAAACAAATCTATCTCCACATGTGGGAATAGACACATGAGGACACAAGCCCGCACTCACACGAATGAAGGTTTCTATATTCACATACAAATGTATATTCATGCATAAACTCACTGGCATGTGTGCTAAGCTGCTCACCAACATGAAGATGTACACAGGGTGAAATACGTACACAAACCATTTACATAGAAAGGTGTATTCAACATTCTCACAAACAAACATATACACACGCAGACTCACAGACGTATAAACACATATTGATGCAAATCTGCTGCAGATATTTCATATTTCAGGTTTGTTGTCAGACTACATACATTTCAACACATACAACCCCAAGATTCCCTTTCACTGCGGGCGCGGAAGAATTACCACTAATTGGAAGTGCAAAAATTAACTGCACACAGTAAACAATCAAAAGAACTGTAAACAGATAATGAATGCAAACAAACTTACTGTTTGCTTCTGCATGCACGCGCGCAGATGCAAATCTGCTGCAGATAGCACACAGGCATGCACGTATACACACACACAGGCATGCACATATACATACACACATGCACGCACACAAACACACACACAAACACGCGCGCACACACAAACACACACATGCACACATACGCACACACACACACAACACGCGCCCACACACACACATGCATGTGCACACAAACACACACACAAACACACATGCACACAAACACCCACACGCACATGCGCACACAAACAGATACACACATGTACATAAACACACACACACATGCATGTGCACACAAACACACACACACAAACACACGTGCGCACACACAAACACACACATGCACATGCACACACAAACACCCCCACACACACACAAACACATACACACATGCACACACAAACACATACACACACGCACACAAACACATACACACACGCACACAAACACATACACACGCACACAAACACATACACACGCACACAAACACACACACGCACTTGCGCACACAAACACCCACACACACATACACACACATGCACACAAACACACACACACATGCGCACACAAACTCATACACACACGCATGCACACAAACATGTACACAAACACACACACACATGCGCACACAAACACACACACAAACACACACATGCACATGCGCACACAAACACCCCCACACACACACAAACACATACACACACATGTACACAAACACATACACACACGCATGGGCACACAAACACACACATGCATACACAAACACACACACAAAAACACACACGCACACACACAAACACACGCACACATAAAAAAAGGGTTCATAGGTCATATTATTGACAGTAATGTTCTCTTCCTTTCCAACCTATGGTCAGTTAAAATCCTCGACTTTTAAAATAATCTTTATTTAAAAAAATTTAAATTAGGTTTAGACATACAGCACAGGAACAGGCCATTTCGGCCCATGAGTCCGTGCCATTTACACCCAATCAACCTACTATCCCCAGCACGTTATGAATGGTGGGAGGAAACCGGAGCCCCTGGGGAAAGCCTATGCAGTCAAGGGGAAAACATACAAACTCCTTACAGACAGCATTGGATTCAAACCTCGGTTGTTGGCGCTGCAAAGACATTGCGCTAACCGCCACACCAATCGTGCCACCCCGTTATTTGTGTCACAGAAACCATCTCCCTCCGAGTTGGCCTCAACATTTCGATAATACCATACAATATCATTTCTGCAGGCTTGCTTTCTCATTGCAGCCCTGTGTAATTTGGTGCAATGTCCATGAACTTTGCAGCATTCCCTCATTGTTAACGTCCAAGTTCTTGAAGGAGTGGAAAAAAATATCTCGCGAATGAAACAACTCAGATGAAATCTTGTGAGAACTCGTGCATTTGATTGCTGCCAAAAATAATTGTTCTCTGAACATATTTCTAACAAATTATTTTTACACGTGATGGTTTTAGTGGTCAGAATTAATAGATAGATGCAATCAGTCAAATAAAAGATTGGAAGAGGGTCTGAGGGTGGAAAATGTTCTGGCATGTAATTATTTACCTTCTGTGAATTGAGCTAATTGTCTATCTTGTAATGTGCAGCACCTCAATGTCTGCTTTACAGGGAAGGGGTGCCCATAAACTTTGAGCAGTGTCCTAAGGAGTTGGGGGGGGGGGCTGCCATAAAAAAAGGTTTAGAATGGCTGGTTTAGCACCTGAAAAAGGGTCTTTGACCTGTTTTTGTCTTCACAGATTCTGCTGATTGCTCCCAGCATGTTCTGATTTTATTTCAGCTTTTGCGGCATCTGCAGAGTTTGATTTGCATTAGGTTCAAGACTGAAGCGGGCAAGGCTGCCAGCCACCATCATGTTGACCTTCTGCATGAGCTCTATCGAGAGCATCACAGTGCAGGTACGGTTGCTGCAGAGAAATGGATCAGAGGTCAATCCGCAGGGCTATCAGAGAGATAGAGAGGATCCCCGGGGTCTCCCTCTCCCTCATCGACGTGATCTACCGGGATCATTGTCGTAAGAGGGCCGCAAAATCATCGAGGAACCCTTCCACCCCTGCACACAGCATCTTTCAGCTCCTCCTGTCAGAAAAGAGATACAGGAGCATCAGAAGCGACGCCATGTACAAGTCACCGGGGGGGCAAGGGTGTACCCAACGTGGGCCTCATCCTGATGACCACCTTCATGAGTGGCTGCATCAGGCTGTGCGTGGAACCAAGGTACGAGGGTACCAAGCCCCGCTACGTGCTGAGGTTGTACCAGTCCCAAGTGTTGCAAAGGATAGGCCTGGCCCCGCTGCCACGCAGCACCCCAGTTAGCTGGACGTTGCCGCACTACCTTCATGGAAAGGTTTGACACCTGAAGGTAGAAACTCACGTGAATAGGGTGGTGAAGAAGGCTTTTAGTATGCTGGCCTTTATCAATCATTGCATGGAATATAGGTGTTGGGAGGTGATGTTGAGACTGTATAAGGCGTTGGTGCGGCCTAATTTGGAGTTCTGTGTGCAGTTCTGGTCGCCTAATTAGAGGAAGGATATAAACAGAGTGGAGAGAGTGCAGAGAAGGTTGACCAGAATGTTACCTGGGTTTAAGCATCTAGAGTATAGGGAGAGATTGGACAGATTAGGTCTTTATTCTTTGGAGCGTAGAAGGTTGAGAGGGGATTTGATAGAAGTATTTAAGATTATGAAAGGGATAGACAGAGTGGATGTGGATAGACTATTTCCGTTAAGAGGAGGAAAGATTAAAACAAGAGGACATGAGTTAAGAATTAAGGGGCAGAGGTTTAGAGATAACATGAGGGGGAACTTCTTTACTCAGAGAGTGGTAGCCGTGTGGAATGATCTTCCGGGAGAAATAGTGGCGGCGGAGTCAATTGTATTATTTAAGAAAAGGTTGGACAGGTATATGGATGAGAAGAAGATGGAGGGTTATGGGCATTGTGCAGGGAGGTGGGACTAGAAAGGGGTGTTTGGTTCGGTGCGGACTAGAAGGGCCTAATGGCCTGTTTCCGTGCTGTAATTGTTGTTATATGTTACAAGGCCATCAGGCAATGGTCAGCACCGAACATACTGCAGAAACTGAGAGCCGAGGACTCGATGAACCTAGTGATGTTGTTCCCTGAACTGAACATCCAGGTTATCTGGCAGAATGCTCATCGCCAGGGCTCACAAACAAGCCTGGCTGGCGGTGAGGGGAGCCATCCCAGTCAGATCCTTCCTGTACAACCAGAACAACACATGTGCTGCCCTCGAGACGTGTGGAGTGGAGTGGAGACAGTCGTCCACCTCTTTGCCAAATGCAGATTCGCCCAGAGTGTGTGGAGAAGGGTGCAAGGGTCCTTGTCACGGTTCATCCCCAACAGCAGCAGCACGACAGAGGACTCTCTGATCTGTGGGCTGTTCCCGGCAGAGTGCACATAATCAGATATCGAAAACTGGTGGAAGACCATCAACTGGGTGAAAGATGCACTTTGGTCGGCTCGAAACCTGTTGGGTCTTTCAGCGCACGGAGACGGCGGTGCTGACTGGCACATTCCAAGCTGTAGGAGGACGTGGCGGGGGACGCGCTGAGGCCTGGTGTGGCCAATGCAAAGGCGCCGTGGGGAAGGGTCACAGTGTGGAGACCTTCCATCGCCGGGGCTGAGACTCAGAGAAAGTCCCTCAACCTATAGGGCTGGGCAAGGGGGGGAGGGAAGGTAATGGTGTAAATGGAACTGAATGTAACAGGCCAGGGTGATGGAAATGTATAGATATGAAAGTAAGGGTGGGAACAGACTCTGAACGGTTTTCCTTTTGTAATAGTTTATTGTGCCCGATGGAGATGTGGGGGGGCTGGTAGTCATGGTGGGGAGCTGGCTGATGGAGGACCTCAGTTTTCTTCAGGCTGACTTCCAGGCCAAACATTTTGGCAGTTTCCGCAAAGCAGGACGTCAAGCGCTGAAGAGCTGGCTCTGAATGGGCAACTAAAGCGGCATCATCTGCAAAGAGTAGTTCACGGACAAGTTTCTCTTGTGTCTTGGTGTGAGCTTGCAGGCGCCTCAGATTGAAGAGACTGCCATCCGTGCGGTACCGGATGTAAACAGCGTCTTCATTGTTGGGGTCTTTCATGGCTTGGTTCAGCATCATGCTGAAGAAGATTGAAAAGAGGGTTGGTGCGAGAACACAGCCTTGCTTCACGCCATTGTTAATGGAGAAGGGTTCAGAGAGCTCATTGCTGTATCTGACCCGACCTTGTTGGTTTTCGTGCAGTTGGATAATCATGTTGAGGAACTTTGGGGGACATCCGATGCGCTCTAGTATTTGCCAAAGCCCTTTCCTGCTCACGGTGTCGAAGGCTTTGGTGAGGTCAACAAAGGTGATGTAGAGTCCTTTGTTTTGACCAGTTTACCTATCTCGGCTGCACCATTTCATCAGATGCAAGGATCGACAATGAGATAGACAACAGACTCGCCAAGGCAAATAGCGCCTTTGGAAGACTACACAAAAGAGTCTGGAAAAACAACCAACTGAAAAACCTCACAAAGATAAGCGTATACAGAGCCGTTGTCATACCCACACTCCTGTTCGGCTCCGAATCATGGGTCCTCTACCGGCACCACCTACGGCTCCTAGAACGCTTCCACCAGCGTTGTCTCCGCTCCATCCTCAACATCCATTGGAGCGCTCACACCCCTAACGTCGAGGTACTCGAGATGGCAGAGGTCGACAGCATCGAGTCCACGCTGCTGAAGATCCAGCTGCGCTGGATGGGTCACGTCTCCAGAATGGAGGACCATCGCCTTCCCAAGATCGTATTATATGGCGAGCTCTCCACTGGCCACCGTGACAGAGGTGCACCAAAGAAAAGGTACAAGGACTGCCTAAAGAAATCTCTTGGTGCCTGCCACATTGACCACCGCCAGTGGGCTGATAACGCCTCAAACCGTGCATCTTGGCGCCTCACAGTTTGGCGGGCAGCAGCCTCCTTTGAAGAAGACCGCAGAGCCCACCTCACTGACAAAAGGCAAAGGAGGAAAAACCCAACACCCAACCCCAACCAACCAATTTTCCCTTGCAACCGCTGCAATCGTGTCTGCCTGTCCCGCATCGGACTGGTCAGCCACAAACGAGCCTGCAGCTGACGTGGACTTTTTACCCCCTCCATAAATCTTCGTCCGCGAAGCCAAGCCAAAGAAGAGTTTATTGTGAATAAAGTCTATTTTTGGATTTTTTAAAAATTAACGTGTTTTCAAAGGCATTACAAAGCCTGTACATGACATTGGTGAAACTGCACCAAGTATATTTTGTGTAGCTCTGGCCTCCACCAGGCTGAGGTGCAGATGGTTCCCCAGTGTAAATATCTCCAGTGTCCACCACATCCATGCAATGGCCAAGAAGGTACAGGCACCAGAGCCTCTCCTCCCTCAGAAACCTGAGGGAAGCTGGTGCATCACCTGCGTCCCTCATGAACCCCCACAGGGGCATCGTTGAAAGTATCCTGTCAGGGGGCATCACTCTGTGGGACGAGACCTCTCCGCCCAAGCCCCTCAGGGACTGCAGAGGGTTTGCGAGCACAGCCCACGACCTTGTGAAGTGGGGGGGAGGGGGGAGGAGAGACACCCTCTATGAAGCATTTGAAAGCTGCCAAGAAATTCTATCTCAGCAAGGTGCCAGGGGTTTTCGGTGCCCCCCTCCCCACCCCACATCAGCTCCTGGAGAAGGGAAGGAAGAGCCAATATGCTGAGGAATCAATGCCTTTGCCCATCCCCTCCTCTTCACCTCTGCCCCGATCTATTGTCTCTTCCACCCTGGCTCCCTGCAAAGTGTGAGGCGGTTGTGTGTGGGGTGGGGGGGGGGAGGAGGGTAGCAAAGCCAGCCAGCACGTCAAGGGTTAACTCTGCAGTCTTCCCAGGTCTGTCTGCCTGTGATGTTTCGAAATGTTTAAAAATAGAGCAGGTTCGTGTTTTAAAGTCAGCGACCCTGCAGTGCCAGAAATAGAAACAAGGTTGGTCGTGCACAGACTGCTGAGCAGGAGGTTCGTGCGTAATCTCCCAGCTGCAGAGCTCAGCTGAGCAATGGGCAAAGCAGGCGAGCAGGTTCCACACAAAGGGACACTCTCCAATTGGACGATGGGGGTTAACGCTTTAACTCTTATATGTCCACTACCTGATGCTCATTCACTTGCCTGCTAACCTGTATTTTTTGTCCTTTTACAAATGTAGTTTATCCAATTATGACAAGAAGCCACATTAAAACAATATTTCCAGTGTTTCAGTTTCACATTACACGCTCAGATTATAACGTGGTCATCGCTGGAGAGACTCAAAGACTTCAAATTTCTAGGTGTCAACAGCTCCGAGGATCTGTTCTGGAGCCTCCGTGTCGATCCAATCACAAAGAAGGCTTGAGAGCACCTTTGCGAGGCACTTGAGGAGCTTCGGTTCGTCCTCAAAAACTCTTGTAAACTTCTACAGGTGGACCACGGAGAGCATTCTGGCTGGTTCCTTCACTGCCCGGTACGGAGGTGTCAACTCTCAGGACAAGAATAAACCCCGGAGAGTGGTGGACTCGGCCTGCAACATCACGGGCACCAGATCGAGGACATCTACATGAGATGGGGTCTTAAACAAAGTAGCCTCTATCCTCAAAGACCCCCACCACCCAGACCCTGCCCTCTTCACTCTGCCACCGACGGGGAAAAGGAACAGGAGCCTAAAGACGAGCACTCAACGGCACAAGGACAGCTTCTTCCCCGCTGCCGTCAGATTCCTGAATGATCAATGAACCAGACGCTGCCTTACTTTTCGTGCTCTATTATATTTATTTTTTATAGAAATGACATAAAATGATTCATAATATGAACGTTTGCTGCAAAACACAGAATTTCACAACTTGCTCATAACAAAAAATTCTCATTCTGACCATCCAGAACACACTCAATCCCCTGTGGCACTCACCGGTTCTGGAAATCCCTCATCGTACCCGTCAACCCCGCATGCTCCTTCTCCAAAGACACACGGGCACGGGCGTAACCTCGGAAGAGGGCAGGCAGTCAGCCCGATGCCAAGCCCTCGACCACCCGCTGTCTGTACCCATATGGGTGGCCAACCTGGCCAGGCCCAGGAGCAAACCGAACAGGAGATCCCCCCCACCCCGCCGAGCGACCCACCCCACTCCTCCTCACAGGGTGACCAAAGATCAGGAGCATGAGAGTAAAATGCAGCCAAAACTTGAGGAACAGCCCCTTCAGATACTCAAATAGAGGCTACACCTTCTCACCGTCCGTATCTACATGGTACACCGTTTCCTCCTGGCCGCAGAAATGACAGGCAGTCAGGGTGTCAGTAAATTTGTTACACGGTACAGCTCGGTGTAACACTTCCCAACCCAGGTCTCCAATGTAACAGGGGAGGACTCCTTCGAAGAGAGGACCTCCATCAGCTCCACCTTCTGACCTGTTGTGAGTCCATGCACTGGACAGTGGAACTCCGTCCCCATTCAGATAATTATCACTTTTAGAATCCTCTTACTGAGGATTCTTACCCACGTTAATACCCATTCATTCACCCTCTTTCTCCTTATTGTCAGTACGATGGACCCTCAGTATGACTCATGTCTGTCCATGGCCTCGTGTACTGTCCCACCAAGACCATCCGTAAAATGGAAGAACCACACTTGATTTTCTGTCTGGGCACTCTCCTGCCGGATGGCATTAACCTCGACTTCTCCATTTTCTGTTGGCCCATTCTCCCTCCCTCCCTTTCCCTCATCTTCTTTCCTCTAGCTCTCCACCCCCTTCTCCGGTTTTCATTAAACCACCCCCCTTCTTCTTTCCAGTCTCCTTCACCCCAGCTCTCCTTCTCCCTCTCTCTCTCCCCTTCACTCTGTCCCCTTTGCCCCAGCTCTCTCTCTCTCTCTCTTCCCTTTTTCCTGTCTCCTTTCACAGAGCCAAAATCCATTCTTGCATTTCCTCTTATCGTATCCAATTAGCATCTTTTGTCCGTTGGCCTGGCTTCTTCCCTCCCGTTCTTCCCTTCTTCTCTCTCCAGTCTTTTTCCAGTCTCATTCCTGTCCTTTGTACCTTGAAGAAGAAGGGCTCAGGCCCAAAATGTCGGTGATATTTCTTTACCTCCTATGGGTGCTGCGAGACCAGCTGAGATCCTCCAGTATCTCTGTGTGTTTCCACCGCCATTCAATAAGATCATGGCTGATCTCTGGATCCAGCTCAGCCACTCTTCTTAGTCTGGAAGTTAAAGGTTACTGAAGCAAGGAGGTAAGATGTAGGAAATGTGAAGGTTAATTAGGAACTTTAAGTTCACAAGATACAAGACAACAGAACAGGTGCAGGCCACTAGGCCCATCGAGTCTGTTCCGTAAATCTGCACTAAGCTACTCTACACTAGTTCCAATTTCCGGCCTTTACCCCATATCTCTTGATGCCCTCACTCATGAGATGCTTGTCCATGATGTTTAAATACTCGCAGTGATCTGGCTTCCACTTCTGTGTGCAGCAGTGAGTTCCATAGATCCACAACCCTCTGGCTAAAGAAGTTCTTCCTAATCTCTGTTTTATATGGATAACCTCTAATTTTCAGACTATGACCCCTTGTCCTCGATTCACGCACCAAGGGAAACATCTTACCCCCATCCACCCTATCTAAACCTTTCAAAATATGAAAAGCCTCTATCAGATCTCCTCTCATTCTCTTATACTTCAATGAATACAACCCAAGAACTGCCAAACGCTCCTCGTACGTTAGCCCTTGCATTCCGGGAGTCATCCCTCTGCACCCTCTCCAACAACATCATCCTTTCTAAGATAGGGAGCCCAAAACTGCACATAATTACTCCAAATGAGGCCTCACCAGTGCCCCATAGAGCCTCATTAACACCTCTTTACTCTTGTACACTTTTCCTCTTGAAATGAAGGCCAACATAGCATTCGCTTTCTTCACTACGAATTTCACCTGGTCATTAACTTTTAGGTTTCCTTGCACGAGGACACCCAAGTCCCTTTGCACATCCGAGGTCTGACAAAAGTTGTCCCCATTATCTGACTGTGTGGTAGAATTTGGGGAGATTTGATGGGAATATGTGGACATAATAAAATCAGATTAGTCATGGTCAATACCAGGCTCTGCTCAACATTTATGGAACCATTCTCTGTGAAGCAGTCAAGTTTAGTTGATTTCTTCCTTATTTCTCTCTGACCAATTGCATAAAATATTTTATGATTTTTGTCCGTGAACCCCCCCCCCCCCCTTAAATGTGCTGTGGCCCCAATGGGAATGGCTGGTACAGGCAGGGATCCAAAGGGCCAGTTTCCATGCTATTTGACTCAATGACTGTCTATAAATCAGCCACAATCCCAATGGATTCAGAATAGGTTTGAGGGACTGAATGGCCTCCTTCCAGTTCCATTTTACAACATCATACCATATCCTTCATGGGCTATGTCTCAGGCAGTCCCTCATGGTTGGGAAGACTTGCTTCCACTCTGGTAGCCTGGTCCATTGTCTAAGGTGATCCAAGACCATTAGAAGCCAGTCTTTACTGCACATACTTGGTGCTCGCCAGCGGCTATACTTTGTGAAGATTTTGAGGAGATTCAGTATGCCACCAAAGACTCTAGAAAATTCCTCCAGGTGGACCGTGGAGAGCATTCTGACTGGTTGCATCACTGTCTGGTTCAGAGGCGCCAACGCTCAGGACAGGAAAAAACTCCAAAGGTTGTTAACCCGGCCTGCAACATCACAAGCACCAGGCTTCACTCCATCGAGGACATCTACAAGAAGCAATGTCTTAAGAAGGCAGCCTCTATCCTCAAGGACACCCCCCTCACCCCACCACCACCCAGGCCAGGCCCTTTTCACTCTGCTCCCATCAGGAATAAGGAACCTGAAGATGAGCACTCAGCGGCACAAGGACAGCTTCTTCCCCTCCACCATCAGATTCCCGAATGGGCAATGAACCCCAGACATGGCCTCACTGACTCCTATTTTCTTACACTATTTATTTATTTTTGAAATGTTGCTTGTAGCAATATTTGCTCTGTGACTCTGCCACAAGGCAACGAATTTCATGACATGTCCGTGACAATAAATTCTGATTCTGCTTGCATTGACAGGCACATCCACACTCACGTGGCGCGGAACACTGAACTGGGAGCATTGATCTAAAGTGGGACTTGAACCATAACCGAAGGTGAGTGAGATCCCAGCAGTCACTGATGACACTCTATACTCTCTGCTACCCGCCATCGCCCCCACACCCACCTCCTACCGTATGCCTGTGCTTTCTTTGGATGCAACCTGCTTCTATGCTCCCTGTATCTATTCATTTCCCCACATTCATTCACAAAGCTTCTCTCTGAGACCTCTGTTCCCATTCACAGTTTCCCTCGACATCCCTTCATCCCCATGCACAGCCCCCTGGAGGCCCAGGTGTTGCCAGGGAGATGCTGGATGGACACTGAGCCAGGACTTTGTCAACTCTGTGGTCGTTCTAGTTGGGAGTGGGAGGAGAGGTGAGAACAGAAGAAGGGAAGGTACACCCAGACAAACACACACACACACACACACACACACACACACACACACATGCACCCAGACAAACACACACACACATGCCCAGACACACAAACACACACAAACACATACACACAGTCACAAACACATGCAAGCATGCATGTATACACACATGTACACACACAAACACATAGTCACACACATGAAAACACACATGTATATCATACATATACACTCACACACATATATACACACACCCAGAGTCACACAAACATGCAAGCATGCATGTATACACACATACACACACAGAGTCACACACACATGAAAGCACACACACACACACACACACACACACACACACACACACACACACACACACACACACACACACACACACACACACACACACACACACACACACACACACACACACACACACACACTCCCGTGGTCAGAGTCAGGCAAGCAGGCCTTTGTTTGAATGATTAGCCACTCTAATGGAGTCCCTGTTCCTCCATGATTTCATTCTTTCACAGAGCCGCTGGGACTCGGGCAGAGCTGAGGATTCCCCGCCTTGCTCTCACTGTCTTTTCTTTGGTGGTTCCTCCACGTTGACCCTGACCCCCACCACCACTGGAATCCCTACAACACTCAATGGTGAACTTATTATCTATCTACCTATCTTATGTATTCATTGTCTCTTTCAATGTAATTTACAATTATAGTTTTTTTTACAAGTTCAGCTATTGCATTCGCTGGAATTTTGAAGAATGAGATTGGATCTTAAAGAAACGTTTAAAATTATGAAAGGAATAGAAAGGTAGAGGTAGGTAAGTTGTTTCCATTGGTGGGGGAGACCAGAACTAGGGGACACAGCCTCAAGATTGAAGGTAGATGATTTAGGATGGAGATGAGGAACACACACACACACACACACACACACACACATGCACCCAGACAAACACACACACATGCCCAGACACACAAACACACACAAACACATACACAGTCACAAACACATGCAAGCATGCATGTATACACACATGTACACACAAACACATAGTCACACACATGAATACATAAGATAGGTAGATAGATAATAAGTTCACCATTGAGGGATTCCAGTGGTGGTGGGGGTCAGGGTCAACGTGGAGGGACCACCAAAGAAAAGAGAGTGAGAGCAAGGCGGGGAATCCTCAGCTCTGCCCGAGTCCCAGAGAGGGGTGGGGTGAATCTATGGAGTTCACTGCCCATTGAAGCAGTGGAGGCGACCTCAGTGAATATATTTAAGGTAAGGTTGAGTGGATTTTTACATAGTTAGGGGATTAAGGAGTATGGGGAAGCGGGATGAGCCTGTCACAGATCAGCCATGATCTCATTGAATGGCAGAGAAGGGCCGATGGGCTGAATGGCCTGCTCCTGCTCTTATGTTCTTATTCTTGTTCAGTTGAGTATGATAATAAATTCACCATCATTTTTAACACAGATCGAACAACAAACCTGGTTCTTTCTCGAGGCTTTGGTCATAACTCACTATCCACTTCGTGCAAAAAGGCCACGGACTTGGTAACATGACCACGTCCCACAGTCTGATCCTGAGAGATTTCTGTCTCTCAGGTGAGCCACGAGGACCAAGGAACACTACAGCGCAGAAACAAGCCCACAGGCCCTTCTAATCCCCACAGACCTGTTCCATACCCCCTTCCCATCCATGTAACTGTCCACATTTTTCTTCAGTATCAGTATTGAGCCTGCCCTCACCACTTCAGCTGGCAGCCTGTTCCACACTCCCACCACTCTCTGCATGAAGAAGTTCTCCCAAGGGTAAAACGTGAAAGCCTGCAGACACCATGATTGAAGTAAAAACACAACGCGGGAGAACTCAGCAGGTCAAACAGTGTCCTTTATGTAGCAAAGATAAAGATACAGAACTGATGCTTTGGGCTTGAGCCCTTCATCAAGGTTAATGTTACCTTTAAACTTTTTGTCCTTAATCCTTGTCCTCTAGTTTATTTTTTAATCTCACCCCCCTCGCCCCCCCGCCCCCCCCCCCTGCCTCCCACAGTTCTAAGGGTGTTAGGGATAGGAGTAACTACTGGAGTGATCACTTCTTGCAATCAAAGGGTTAAGGACAAAAACATCAGGTGTAGCCTGAGGTGGTAGGTTAGATTGAAATTTGGAGCATAGAGAGAGCATGGTGCTTTCAAATTTGCTGTTGACCCAACCCCTCCCTCCCAGCATCCTCCAGTGCTGTTGGGGTGATCCCAATCTCTGCGCCCCCACTCCTCCCCTCCCCTCACCCCCTTGCTGTGCATTTATGTGTCTAGCTTGGCTAAATCTAATGAGGCTTCAGGCATATGGGAATGACTCATACCAATAGAAGGCTTCCCCTTGCTTTCTCACTCTCTCTCTCTTTCTGTCTCTCTAATATTTTTTAGACCGCAATGTCGGGGAAATCGCTGAAAAAATTAACATAATTACTGCCCATATGGTCGGTCACAATGGGCATCTTTTTAGACTGCAAGTACCTGAGTGCAACAGTCCCGGGGGGGGGGGGGGGGAGGGGTTGGACGTGTTGTAGACAACTAATTTTTCTGGAACAATTTACACTGCAGGTTACCTCCAAAAAGTTGTAGGGGTCCTGCTGGATAAATCGCAGGGCAGGAATGGACTCAAAATTCCTGCACTCTCCTTTTCAGACTGCCCGTGTAGAGGCAAAATTCCTGGATTGTGCCATTACATGCCTGCAGTCTAAAAACCATCTCACTCTCTCACAAAACGTACATGCACACGCACATGTACACACACGCGCGTGCGCATCTCTATAATCCACCAGCCTTCCTTCCCTCACTGAAGATCACATAGATTAACCTAACTTCACCAAGCAATGAGTCACAGTGTGAGTCAGGATTCCCTTCTTCAAGGATTTAACACTTAGTCTCTGTGACATGCTGTGCCTAGGCTTCACTGCTGGGAATTCCTTTGTTTAAGCAAGTGCTTCCAAGATTCCTATGTAGAGTAGCAGGGTAGTCTACCACATGGAGAGGGCCACTCGCTCCAGATGTTCAGACTCAGAGCGTTTGGGCTGAATAGTTCTTTCTGTTCTATTCTTTTCACTTACTTATCGATGGAACGTGAATATCATCGGCATTTACTGCTCATCTGAGCTTGAAAAAGCAACTGTACTGGGGCTCTGTTGTCGCTGCTACCATCAGGCAAGAGGTATAGATGCCACAGGACTCACACCACCAGGTTCAGGAACAGCTGCTCCCCCTCCATCATCAGACTCCTCGACGACAAACTCAATCAGGGCTCTTACTCGTGCACTTTATTGATTTGCTTTTTGTTCTCTCTGTATTGCATAGTCAGTTTGTTTACATTCATTATCTGATTACTGTTTGTTTACATGTGATGCAATCACAAAGCACGGCTATACTTAGTGAGATGTCTGAGGCAGTTCGGTACGACACTGAAGACCTTGGTAATCCTCTACAGGTGGACCGTGGAGAGCGTTCTGGCTGGTTGCATTACTGCCTGGTATGGAGGTGCCAACTCTCAGAACAAGAATAAACTCCAGAGGGTTGTTAACTCGGCCTGCAACATCACTGGCACAAAACTTCACTCCATCAAGGACATGAGGCAGTATCTTAAAAAACCAGTAACTACATCCCCACCCCACCCCCACTAAAAAAAAAATTTTATAAAAAGCAGCCTCTCTCCTCAAAGACCCACCACCACCCAGACCCTGCCCTCTTCACTCTGCTACCATTGGGGGAAAAGGTACAGGAGCCTAAAGACGGGCACAAGGGCAGCTTCTTCCCTTCCGCCATCAGATTCCTGGATAATCAATTAACCAAAGACACGGCCTCACTTTTCATGAACTACTACAGTTATTTTTTTATATAGTAATGTCATAAGATGGTTACAATATGAATGTTTGCTCTACAACGCTGCCGCAAAACACCAAATTTCATGACTTGTTCCTGACAATAAATTCTGATTCTGTTTTACACTGAGTACAGTTTATATTTTGCACTACCAATAAGTGGGAATTCTGCCTGGCCCACAGGAAAAAGAGAATCTCAGGGTTGTATGTGATGTCATGCATGTGCTCTGACAATAAATCACAAATCTGAAAAAATCTAGAGTCTCATGTGGTCTGATCTGGGTGGCAGATATTAGGAAAGAGCATAGGTTTTCACAGCAGCCTAGTAGTTTAATAGATGTTTAAAATTTCAAGATTATTTTTAGATATGTAATGAAACAGGAAATGTGATATTACATAAAATTTCTTTAGTCTTCCATAAGCAGACAAAGGTCCGCCATCACCAGAAATTGCCCGGCGCTCCTTACAGATGGAGAAAGAGAAGCAAAAGAGAATCTGCCCAGTGTCCGTCAATTGGCCTCCAGCGCTCCCGCAGGCACACAGACTCCAGTCTAAACCACCAACAACCCGAGTCTCAGATGCAAACCTCTGACACGATCAGGAAGCCTCCAGCGCCCTTGACACCCTCTCACATCCCGGCACCAAGTCTACAGCCAGTCTCCAGTCGTCCACAGCCTGGTGTGAGTCCTTTGACCTCAGTCGCCAGCAGCCTGCGTGGGTTCCTCACCTCCAGTCGCCAGCAGCCCGCCACCGCCAGTGTGCTCATCAGCCTTGGCACCCTCGCTGGCCCGCCGCCGTGGTCACCGTCCCTTAGGGTCATCTCCTCTGCTTCTCCTTCTCAAACGGGGCATGCTTTCCTCGTTTTCTGGTGCCCTGTCCCAGTCCACCTTTTCCCCAGAATCTGCAACCCCTTGTGTCTGATGCTGAGCTTCGCCTTCATGAATCAAAGTATTGAGTCCAGGAGTTGGGATGTTATGGTAAAGTTGTATTAGACATGGGTGAGGCCACATTTGGAGCATTGTGTGCCGTCCTGGTCGCCCAATTACAGGAAAGATATCAATAAGATTGAAAGAGTGCAGAGAAGATTGACTAGGATATTGTCTGGACTTCAGGAACTGAGTTACAGGAACGGGTTACTTTAAGATTAGGAGGATATATATCTTTTATATAGTTTATTTCTAGGAGAATAAGGGAAGATTTGTTAGAGGTACTTAAAATTATGAGGGGTAAATGTAGGAAGGCTTTTTCCATGGAGGGTGGGTGAGATACAAACCAGAGGACATGGGTTAAGGGTGAAAGGGGAAAAGTTTAGGGGGAACTTCTTCACCCAGAGAATGGAGGGAGGGTGGAACGAGCTGCCAGCTGAAGCGATGAATGCGGGCTCAATTTTAACATTTAAGAAGAATTTGGACAGGTACATGGATAGGAGGGGAGGCGAGGGTGATGGACTGGGGGGCAGGTCAGTGGGTTGAGGCAGAATAGTAGTTCAGCACAGACTAGACGGGTCCTGTTACTGTGCTCTAATGTTCTATGGTTCTGTGTAACACTTTTGGGATCTGACATCTGTACGTAGACTGCCCAAAAATTAGATTCCAGGTGTAACTCTTAATGCATATGTAAACCTTCCAAGCCAATCAATTAGATTACAGATGTAACCCCACATTCGGGTATCTGTCACCAAACTCCTCATTTGGATTCCAGGCGTAACTCACATCGGGAGCTCACTTGGGGTAGTTCATGAACTGCCAGAAACCCTCAAATGGATCCCAGCCTATAATTGACTCCAGTATATCAACACTGATATTTATTAGACCTGTCAATTAGACCCAGCCTGATATCAGGATCAGGATTATCTGAACTGAGAAATCCCAAATTGATGTGTTGGTCGCCACTGCCCTCTGCTGGCAAAGAATGGAAAGAAATCACACAGAGAGGCTGGATGAACTCAGCTTCCACAGGAGGTAAAGATCTATTACTGACATTTCGGGCTTGACCCCTTCTTCAAAAATCAGACAACTCCCCTTCCCATTCTTCCCCCTCAATCTCTCGTCTTTGATTGAGACGCTTGCCTGTTCTTTGCTTGTGAAGAAGGTCTCAGGCCCAAAATGTCAGTGTCTTTACCTCCTCTGGACGCTGCGAGGCCGGCCGAGCTTCTCCAGCATTTATTTCGGTTTTTACTACAATCCCAGCGCCTGCAGACTTTCATGTTTCATTCTGGCAAATGGCGGCGCGGTTAGCATGACACTGTCACTGCACTAGCGGCCGGGACCGGGATTCGAATCTGTAAGGAGTTTGTACGTTCTCCCTGTGTCTGCGTGGGGGTTTCCCCAGGGGGGGGCTGCGGTTTCCTCCCACCATTCAAAAATGTACCGGGGGGGGGGGTGTAGGTCAATCGGGTGTAACTGGGCGGCATGGGCCCGTGGGCCGAAATGGCCTGTTACTGTGCTGTGTGTCTAAATTTTTTAAAATTAATTTTAAGAAAGAATGGAAAAAAAGGTGTAGTAAAAACACATAGAAAAATGTTGAAGGAATTCAGCAGGAAGTGATGCTTCAAATGGTCTTGTGTTTTCACCCTGCACCATTTGGGTTAACAGCCCAGATGAAAGAGATGGTGACTGCAGGAAAATTGAGAATTCAAAGTAATATTGAAAAAGAAAGGAAAAAATGTGGACAGGTACATGGATGGGAGGGGTGTGTCCTGGGGTGCAGGTCAGTGGGACTAGGGAAAATAATAGTTCAGCAAAGACTAGAAGGGCCTATTTCCATGTTGTAATGGTTCGATCAATATTTATCACTTCACTAACTGGTCATTATAGCTTTAGCAACTGTGGGAGCTGACGTGCATAAATCGCAAGTACATTTCAATGAAGAATACCCTTCAAAAGAACTCACCGCTTGTAAATTTCACTGGGGAGTTCTGAGGCTGTGCGCAGCCTCCACGTATAAAAGGGAATCTTCACTTCCACTATGAATGTCCCTCCATCACAATTTCACCCTTTCTACTCATTCCCCCGTGCAGCGAGAGTCAGAGAAAGCGCGGCTTACACGCCCTAATGCGTTGAGAGAGAATAAACATATAGAATAAAGGGAGACCAAGGTTAGGAAATGAAATGGACAATTGGGAATGCTTTGTTGCCCTTGGGAAGAAAGATATTGGCCATCTGATGTGGGTAATCAGGTTGCAAAAGGCAACTGCAAATTTCCCAGCTCTGTCATGTTGAGTAATTTCTTCATTCACTCCCTTGAGGTTGACGATGCCCTCGAGTTTGAAGCTGATTATATCACGACCCTGCACTCACTCCACCGCCACGTGCCACCATAACAATTATTCACTGAGATGTCCTGTGTGACCAAAGTTACATCAGGTCAGCAGTCCACACTGATCAGGAATGGGTCTCAGAAAAGATTTTAATGCCCAGCCGCATATTAGGGTCAAAGGTTTCGGAGAGTGTAAAGGGAGATGGAGAGCTGAGGACTTCCACTGTGCGCCATTAAGTCACAGAGAACGACAGGAGAGAAGCAGGCAGTTCAGCTCACTCACTCCACACCAAGAACCCATTTGACACTACTCCTTCCAGTACAATTTCATTCTCCCCACCTTCCCACCAACCTCCCAGGTTCTCTCGACCGCTCATCCACACACCAGGGGCAATGCAAATTAACAGACCAACCCACAACTCCTGGGATGTGGTCGGAAATCATTGCGGGGATCAGAGGTGGAGAGGGTGAGCAAATTTAAGTTCTTGGGAGTCACTATCTTGGAAGATCTTTCCTGGACCCACTGGCATCATGAAGAAAGCACATCAATGCCTCTACTTCCTCAGGTGTTTGCAGAGGTTTGGAATGACATTGGAAATCCTGGCAAATTTCTACAGATGTGTGGCAGAAAGGGCGCTGACCAGCTGCATCATAGTCTGGTATGGGAACAACAATACCCCTGAGCGTAAAGTCCTGCAAAAGGTAATGGACATAGCCCAGGACATCACACCATCGAGAACATCTACAGGGAACGTTGCTGTTGAAGAGCAGCAGTGATCATCAAGGACTCACCCCACCCAGCTCTGTTCTCGCTGCTGCTGTTGGAAAAGAGGTACCGGTGCCACAAGGCTCACACCACCAGATTCAGGAACAGCTGCTACCCCTCCACTATCAGACTCCTCAACGACAAACTCAGTCAGGATTCTTACTTTTGCACTTTATTTATTTTTTTGCTCTCTGTATTGCATATCGGTTTTTTTACATGTGCACGTTGAGTACACTGCCGATAAGCGGTAATTCTGCCTCGCCCGCAGGAAAAAGAATCTCAGGATTGTATGTGATGTCCTGTATGTACTCTGACAATAAAGCTGAAATCTGAAAGCCATGCAGTCAGAGGGAGAACATGCAAGTTTCACAGTGTCAGGGTTGAACATGGGTCACTGGAGATGTGATGCCACAGCTCTATCAGTAACACCACTGTGAGTTCACTGTGTCCAGACACGTCAGGTCTGGACACTCGTTTTCCCCTTCACTTTCCAAGTGTGCAGCAGGTCAGCGCCTTTGAATTATGTTTATAATTAACTTGAGTTTGGTTTGAGTTGGCAAGTACCATAGAACATTACAGCAGAGAAAACAGGCCCTTCAGCCCTTCTATTCTGTGCCAAACTATTTTGGTGTGCTTTTACTACGGGCTTTCGGCAGCAGCACAGTTGGCGTAACGGTTAGCTCAATGCCATTTCAGCACCAGCGATCGGGACTAGGGTTCAAATCTGGTGCTGTCTGAAAGGAGTTTGCACATTCTCCACATGTCTCCGGGGGCTCCGGTTTCCTCCCACAGGGCGGCACGAACCCAAGGGCAGAAATGGGCTGTTACCATGTTGTATGTCTAAATTTAAATTTGAACATTTTTATGCTGGCTAGGGTTCCTCCAGCATTTCGATACTAACCTGTATCTATCCCATAGACTTCCATACCTCTCCCATCCACGTACCTGTCCAAATTTTTCTTGAATGTGAAAATTGAGCCCACATTCACCACTTCAGATGGCAGCTGGTTCTCACATCTCTCCGGGTGAAGAAGTTGACGTGAACTGAGGTAACAGCGTACAGAAATGGTGGAGGAACTCAGTATCCATAGGGGTTAAAGACGTTTCAGGCCTGAGTCCTTCTTCAAGGAATAACAGGAAGGCATCAGAATTAAGGCTGGGGGAGGAGTCCAGGCCAACAAAAGGTGTTGATTCACTATGGTGAGAATTGATTTTGGCTCTGTGAAAGGAGACAGAGGGAAAAGGGAAGAGAGAGAGAGAGAGTGAGAGTGAGAGCAAGAGAGAGAGAGATGGGGAAAGGCAATGGGGGAAGAAGAAGAGGGGGGAGGTTTAACGGAAACCAGAGAAGCCGAAGTTAATGCCTTCCGGTTGGAGGGTGCCCAGATGGAAGATGAGGGGTCGCTCCTCCAATTTGCGGGTGGTCTCCGTCCGCCAGTGCAAGAGACCACGGACAGACGTGTCAGCAGGGGGAATTGAAATGGGCGGCCACTGGGAGATCCAAGCTTTTGCGGCAGACGGAGCCGAGGTGCTCAACAAAGCAACCTCCCAGTCACGTGAACTGAGGGGACGGGGAAGAAGCTTGCTCTGCGGGCTATACAGCAAGTCAACCCGCACGGTTTAGTGAGTGCAACAAATAAAACTTCACGCAGAGTGACTTACCAGGCAGAGGTCGGCCAGAATGGAGCAAGAGGAATGTTACGAGTGAGACCTTCCTTCAGAGTCTGATCGTGGTGGGAAAGAAATGGCCACTGCAGGAAGATTTACAAAAAATACAACTCCACCTCAGATATAATTTTACTTTGTGACTGACCCTGGTGACGTCATTGCTTCCTAATTAGCATATCAGCTGGATTTGCTTGAACCATTCTGCACCAGATATTGAAACAATAGGAAACGTTTTTATATATACAAGTACCCTCTCATTAATCGAGTCCTCATGCAGACACATAGACCTGTGGCAAATTAATGAGACCATACAGGTAAGTAGAAAAGGGAGTTGGGGAGGTTTTCTCACGTTTATTAATGATTAGTAAAATTACATAATAATGAGAAAGGGACAGGAGCTGAATGATGAGGAGGGAGCTGGGTTGAGCTCCCGCTTTAAGGAGGGGGGCGGGAAGAGGTGTTGAATAGGGGGCTTGCCTTCAGCTCAGTTCCATGTAACACAGGTAGAGAGAGCTCCGACTGACGTCACAACCCGATGACGACAAGGCCTTTGGAATTGCGTCTCTGTGCAGGGGATTCCCTGCTGGCTCGATAGTGACCGGCCGCTGGAAGAGTGTGAGTACCGGGGCAGCGAGTGGGAGCGGGCAGCTTCTCGGGGTCCCTGAATGTGTGAATCACCATGTTCTCTTTCGCGACCCGCGAAGACTGCGGCTCCTTTCGCCAGCTTCAGCCACGCCAGACCCTTCGGCCCAACTTGTCGCTGCTAGCCGTTTGCATTCTGGGCTAGTCCCACTTGCCTGCATTTGGTCCCCATTGCATCTGAACCCTTCTTATCCAAACACCTGTTTGTGCCTTAATAATTCCCACTTCACCAAGTTTCTCTGGTGTCTGGGTCCAGATATGGACCACCCTCTTCGTTGAGCACCTCGGCTCTGTCCGCCGCAATAGCGTGGATCTCCCAGTGGCCACCCACTTCAGTTCCCCCTCCCATTCCCTTGCTGACATGTCTGTCCGTGGTCTCCTGCAGAACTGAGACCGCCTGCAAATTGGAGGAACCCTCCAACCGGATGACTAACATCAATTTATCTGGTTTCTATTAAACCCCTTCTTCCCTCTCTTTTCTCTCTCTCTCTTCCCCTACCCCCCCCCCCCATTTCCCTCTGTCTTATTACAGTACAAGCCCTCACTATTGCGCCGATAGCAAAAAAAACGAAACCCTTTCTACCTTGTAACCCTCTATTTTTCTTCCATTCACGTGTCCCTCTTAAATGTCCCAATCGTTCCAGCTTCCAACACCATCCTGGCAATGCATTCCAGGCACCAACGACTCGTGTTTTTTTTAAAAAAGCTTACCCCTCATGTCTCCCCTAAACTTTCCTCCCTTCACTTTTGTACAGATGTCTTCTGGTGTTTGCTATTCCTGCCCCGGGGAAAGGCACAGACTGTCCACCTTATCTGCGTCTCTCAGAATCTTGCAAACCTCCTTTCACAGAGCCAAATCAATTCTCACCTTTCCTCTTATCACATCCAATTAACACCTTTTGTCTGTTGGACTGGACTCCTGCCCCTTTCTTTCCCCAATCTTTAATTGAAGCGCCTGTCTTTTTTCACATAAGGGCTTAAGCCCGAATCGTCTGTTCTACGTCTTTACCTCCTATGGACGCTGAGCTCCTCCAGCATTTCTATGATTTGACCCTCTGAAGGTTACCCCTCAGGTCCCTCTTAAATCTCTCTTGAAACTTGCGTCCTCTAGTTCAAGTTTAGTTTTTTAATGTGTCCTCTTCACTTCTGTCCTCGTTCCCCATGGGTTCCCAGAGAGATGTGGAGTAGAGAAATGGAGTGTGTTACACCTCCACTGGCATCAAACTCGTACTTCACCTCCCACTTCCACACCTCCCCATCTCTCCAGCTGCTCTTTGTTCACATTTAGAATGACCTACTAGTTCTAACTCCCGTGCTGTCGAAAGGAGTTTGTACATTCCCCCTGTGTCTGCTTGGGTTTTCCCTGAGGGCTCTGGTTTCCTCCCACCATTACTGGGGATGGAGGTTAATTGGGTGGCACAGACTCGTGGGCTGAAATGGCCTGTTACTGTGCTGTATGTCTAAATTCTTTTAAAATTTTTAAAATTCAAATTTAAGTCTCATCAGCTCCATGCAAGTCCCAATAAGTAATCCCATTAGCCCCAATCCTTTCTCCTTGATCCCCACCTCTTGATCTAACTTGTGAAGCAACATGGACAGAGTAGATGTAGAAAGGTGGTTTCCTGTGGTGGGAGAGTCGAGGACAAGAGGGCACAACTTCAGGATCGTAGTGTGTCCACTTAGAATAGAAATGCATAGGAATGTCGGATGGTGAATCTGTGGCCAACAGCGGTTGTGGAGGCCAAGTCATTGGGTGTATTTAAGGCAGAGATTGATACGTTCTTGTTTAGGTTATGGGGAGAAGGCTGGGCAGTGGGGCTGAGGGGGAAAATGGATCAGCTCATGATTAAATGGCAGGGCAGACTTGATGGGCAGAATGGCCTAATTCTGCTTCTATGTCTTATTGTCTTGAAACAATAGAGCACACCCACAGGGCCTTTGTCCCATGATGATAATCTGACCAAGATGTCAAAGAAAACCAATCCTGTCTTTCCACACCTGATCCACATCCCTTCGTTCCCTACAGGTTTTCATACGCCTGCTTCAATGCCATTTAAGTATTGCTACACATCTGATTCTGTCACCTCCAAAGCAGCCCATTCTAGCCACCCATCACCTTGTGTAGAAACTATCCCCCTCTCAACTTAAACCTATACCCTCTCCCTCTCGTATTTGAAATTTCTGCTCTGAAAGAGAGAGATTCTGACTGTCTACAGTGGTTTTCAAACGTTTTCTTTCCACTCACATCCCTATGCCATAGGTGCTCTGTGATTAGTAAGGGACTACTTTCTTTTTAAATTATTTTTAGTAAGGGATTACCCCATCAATGCCTTCATAATTTTATACTTAGCCCTCAGCCTTCGACGCTCCAGAGAAAACAAGCCAAATGTATCCACTCTTGCAGCTCACACATCCCTAACCTGGGCAACATGCTGGTGAATCTCTCCTGCACCCTCTCCAAAGCCTCCACAAGACCTGACAAAGGGTTCACGCCTGAAAAGTCTGACCATTCTTCTCCCACTGACGCTGCTCGGCCCGCTTAGCTCCTCTCGCGTCCACTGGACGGCGGGAGCCCTGGTCTAAACTTGCGATTGAGCCAGTGAAGTGAACTAAATGCTTAGCCCGCTGCTGTTTAATATTCTGCCTTCATCCCAGCTCCTGCATCATAATGGGCAAATGAGGGCAGAACGGTGGGGAAGGAGTTGTGAGATGCTGCGGTCACAGGCATTGCTGTGTCAATTGAAACTTCTACACAAAATATGTGTTGCATTTATAAAGCTCCTTTGCTGGCATCTCGAAGGAAACTAGGGTTTGTGTTACCCAATGCAGTAATTCATGGCGTCGCCCTTCATGGACCTCCTCCTGATTTTTCTTCTCCTTTTCCTTTAATTACTACTTCATTCTCAAAAGAGTTATTGATCTCGGTTCACAAATGCTAACGACCGCGATACTGCAGCTAAAACACCTGAACGTTTGGCAGAAGCAGCGACTATAAAAACACCTGCAGCAACAAAAACAACAGCGCGAGCTGATGAAACCACACGATTCGAAGCGTTGTTGTCATTGGGTAATAACGACGGCTCTGACTGGAGTGCGTTAGAAGGTTCAAAAAGTAAATTAGCATCGAGTTTTAGCCTCGTAGGTATAGATATGTGGAACCTGGCCTTACGGAAAATGTTTTTTGTTGTTATAACTAACTACAGAGATATATTCTGCAGAAACTCTGCACAAAAATTTTATAGACAGTCACTTTGATGTCACCCCCCCTCTGATGGTATCACCTGGAGCGGTCCATACCCCCCCCCCACACCCCATAGTGACGCCCAGTGCACCCAATCTGTGCACTGCAAGGTCCCACAAGCAGTAACATTATTATGAACAATTGACCTGTGTTTTAGGCCTGTGGGTTATTGCCCAGCAACACAGGATCCATTCCCCTGATCTTCGTCGAAATGTTGATCTGGTGTGCCCACCTGAGAATGGCAGCCAGGGTCTCAGAATTGCAGATGATCGGGAAATTGGCACCTTTGACAGTGTAGCTCTCCCCCAGGGCTACGATGAGGCACTGGCCCCCCAGGGATCTGTCTGGAGTAAGAGCCAAGAGTGAAGCCAAGATACTGAGGTGGCCAGTGACTCGAAATAGTGGAAGTATCTCACAGGAGCAGGCCTGACATTGTGTCAGAAAGACAAAGGGGAGTAGCTGGACAAAGATAAAAGATGATGGAAATTTGACATCCACACATTAAATCCAGTAATTCAGAATAAGAATTTATTATCATAAACATGTCACGAACATTGTTTTGCAGTTGCATCACAGGGCAAATATTTATATAAACCAAATAAATGAAAAAAAGTGCAAGGAAAAGTCAAAGTAAGGCAGTGCCTGTGGTCTATAAATGACAGGTCAGGCAAAATTTATGTCCTGGGGCAGGAAGTCTGAAGCGTGAACCTTGGTTCTCTCTCCGCAGTTTGCCTCCTGACCTGATGAATATTTCCAAGATCCTCTGTGATTTTTTTAAATATATATCTTGACCTTTGGGGAGAAATGTTCACATCATTTTGCTTTCTTGTTTCTGTTGGGTCAGGAATCAGAATGGTCTCCCCGGATTCAGAAACAACTGAGCTCTGCAGTCCTCTTGCGAAGCAGAAAGTCTGCTTTGAATCCCCAACCCCTGGGGCCCTCCAGCAGCATCTGTTCTATGGAGAGTACGACCCCTTCAAGTATGCCCCCATCTTCGAGAGCGACTTCATACAGGTATCAAGGAATCCGTTCACGGGCGCTGTGTCCTCCCTCACAGAAGCTGACAGACATTGAGGCCACTGTTGGAAACTACACTGAGGCGATTGCATAGGCTTGCAGCCCAGAAACAGGCCATTCAGCCCATCAGATCCATGCCCCATACAGATGTAACCCAATTAGCAATTCTTTCTCCTGCTTAGTTGGTTTCCTCTCGCACATAGTAAAAACATGCTAAAGAAACTCAGCAGGTCGAACAACTGATGAAGGACTGAAACATTGGTTATGTCTCTTTATCTTTGCTGAATAAAGTACAGTTGACCTGTCAACCACAATATCTGCAAACCTTCATGTTTTACTTCCTTCTTCTCTTACACATCTCCGCTTGGCATCTAAATCATTCCTTTGGGAACGAGGGCTACTTTTTCAACTATCCCTGAGTGAAAAATAACCACCTGAACTCCCTGTTGGATTTTTTTTGTGGCCGTCTTTATGTTCATGGACTTAGTTTTTAATCACCCCTTAAAGAGAACCAGTTTTTGTGTTGTTTTTTCAGTGTTTATATAAAAAAACACTTTCACTGTATAATTTAACGTATTGCTTTCTGTAAATCTGTGTGTGCACTTGGTTCTGATGCCATCCGGCAGCGGAATTGTACTGCATCTCTGAACAATGCCGCAGTTCCACAGGCAGCCTGGTTTGCACCAAGAGCTCTGAGACTCCACTTGTAAATAGTGCTGGGTCCTGTGGATAAACGTCCAACTCTTTCGATAGAGACTTATGTATTCTGATGACATGCATTGTCAGTCTTCACCTTCCAAGAGAAACGACCACTGGTTTACCATATTGGTAACTCGGTTCAGAATTTATGGTCACGAACAAGTCATGAAATTCAGAGTTTTGCACCAGTGACATACTTGTACATCCATCTTCTACCATCTTGCTACATCACTGCAAGGAAAAAATAATAAATACATAAATAATAGTTCACGAGAAGTAAGATGGTGCATTTGATTCATAAAATTATTGATTATCAGGAATCTGATGGCGGAGGGGAAGAAGCTGACCTTGTGCCACTGAGTGCTCATCTTCAGGCTCCTGTATCTTTTCCCCGAGGATAGCGAGTTTGAGAGAACGTGGCCTGGGTGGTTGGGGGGTCTTTGAGGATAGAGGCTGCTTTTTTAGGACACCGCCTCGTGTAGATGTCCTCGATGGAGTGAAGTCTGGTGCCTACGATGTCGCAGGCCGAGTTAACGATCCTCTGGAGTTTATACTTGTCCTGAGAGTTGGCATCTCCATACCAGGCTGTGATGCAACCGGCCAGAGTAATCTCCACTGTACACCCGTAGAAGTTTACAAGCGTCTCCTGTGACATGCCGAATCTCCTCAGACACCTCGCAAAGTATAGCTGCTGGCAGCCTTCTTTGTGATTGCATCAACGTGATGGCCCCAGGACAGATCCTCGGAGATGTTGACAGCCAGAAGTTTGAAGCTCTCGACCCTCTCAACTACTGAGCCCTCGATGAAGACCAGGTTGTGTCCACAATCATCTCCTTGGTTTTGCGGACATTGAGAACCCTAGACTATTGATCTGGAGACAAGATCAAATCCAATTACCCTATTTAAGTAACAATGAATCAGAAGTGAAAAAATGCTCGTCCCAGTAATGGAACCCTTGAGTGACTAGATTATTGTAAAAGCCCTCTGGCTCATTGCTTTTCAGGGAGGGAACTGCCTTCCTCTCCTGGATCTACGTTAACCCCAAATGAAACATGAATGTCTGAGACGCTGTGATTGTAGTTAAAAACACACAGAAATGCTGGATGAACTCAGCCAGTCTCGCAGCGTCCATAGGTGGTAAAGCTGTATTACTGACGTTTCAGGCCTGAGCCCTTCCTCAAGGTAGCAAAGAGAGAAAGGTGTCTGAATAAAGACTGGAGAGAGAGAAAGAGGGGGAAAGAATGGGAGGGGGAGGGAGACCAACAAACAAAAGGTGTTAAGTGGATATCATAAGGAGGAAAGTGAGAATTGTTTGTGGCTCTGTGAAAGGGGAGAGAGAGAGAGAGAGAGAAGAGAGAGAGAGAGCTGGGAGAAGAAGGCGTGGGGTTAATGGAAACCAGAGAAGATGATGTTAATGGGTTGGAGAGTGACCAAACAGAAGATGAGATGTTGTTACTCCAATTTGCAGATGGTCTCAGTCTGGCAGTGCATGAGATTTCTTCTCCCTTTCTCTTTCCAGTGTTTATTCGGATGCCTTCCTGTCTTTTGCTTTACCTCCTATGGACACTGAGACGAGCTGAGTTCCTCCAGCATTTCTATGTGTTTTTATGATCTGTTACTCCCCAACATTCATCAATATTCTCTGCAGGCGTCGAGGAACACTGATGTTCCTAAGGCAAGCCCCAGTGGGCAGCTGATAACCTTGCCTCTGACATCCATCCTGTGGATGCTTGTATTTTATCAGAAAACCTGAGTGCGGATGTGATCCTTGTGGCCATAAGGACAGACAGACCATTCGACCCATCAAGTCTGCTCCACCATTAAAATCACAACTGATGTATTTTTCCTTAACTCCATTTTCCAGCCTTCTCCCCATTTCCTTTGGCACCCTTGCTAATCAAGAACCCATCAACCTCTGCCCGTGACCTGGCCTCCACAGCCGTCTGTGGCAACGAATTCCACAGATTCACCATCCCCTGGCTAAAGAAATTTCTCCTCAGCTCCATTCTAAAGGGATGTCCTTTTATTCGGAGACTGTGCTCTCTGGCCCTAGATCAGAGGTTCTCAACCTCTTTCTTTCCACTCACGTCCCACTTAAAGTACTCCCTATGCCATCGGTGCTCTGTGATTAGAAAAGGAATTGTTTAAGGTGGATGTGGGTGGAAACAAAGTTTGAAAACCTGTTTTTTAGTTGTCCTTAATTGACTCGTTATGTGCAAGGTTTCATAACTCCAAAGGAAATGGGCCAATGACAATTTTTCTCAAGCAAAATATTTCTGTAACAATTGGGTCTCGAGCAGTGATTCTCAACCTTCCCTTCCCACTCACATCCCACCTTAAGCGATCCCTTACAAATCACAGAGCACCGATGGCAGAGGGATTACTTCAAGTGGGATGTGAGTGGAAAGAAAAAGGTTGAGAATCACTGGTATCAACTCTCCCTCGACTGGAAACATCTTCTTCATGTCCATTCTATCAAAGCCCTTTCAATATTCAGTGTGCTTCAATGAGATGAGAGTAAAACACAAAAGTCTGCTGACCCCGTGGTTGAAGTAAAAGCACAAAGCTGGAGAAACTCAGCAGGTCAAACAGAGTCCTTTATATAGCAAGGATGAAGATACAGAACCAGCGTTTTGGTCTTGAGCCCTTCATTAAGGTATGAACAAAATGTAGCCAGGTACCCAAACAAAATGTTTTGCTAATTTTGCTAATTGCCCTGATGAAGGGCTCAAGACCAAAACGCTGGTTCTGTATCTTCATCTTTGCTATATAAAGGACTCAGTTTGACCTGCTGAGTTTCTGCAGCATTGTGTTTTTGTGTTTCAATGAGATCCCTCCCCACCTAATTCTCTGAGAGACCCAGAGCCATCAAATGCTCCTCGTCCATTAACCCTCTCCTCCCCAGGATCATTCTCCTAAAACCTCCTCCAGACCCCTCTCCATTACCATACGGGGGCCCAGAGCTGGCACGATCACATTGCTATTTTGGAGAACTTAATGTGTACAAGCCGACTGGGAGTTCCTACATTGCCAGCTGTGGCTCCACTTCCTGCATTAGCAACAGCATGTTTCAGGGTGTCCAAAAGGTTGTGAGAAAGATTTTGGAAATTAAAGGTTTCCAGTCTATTTTTATTTTTAAAAAAATTTAATTAAACATTTCCACCCCCCCCCTCCATTAAACGAACCTCTCCCTCTAAACAAGGTTAACTTGCCTATCTAATGTACATAGGAAACGAAGGATGATGTTTGGAAACCAGACCAGATCAGGAACACCCTAATTCATTAAATTATGTTAATACTCCATGAATGGGCTCCACATCGTGTAGAAATTCACATCTTTTAATATATAATCTGATATTTTTTTTCTCTCAACTTAGGAAGGACATGACCTCCTATAGTCATTGAGTATGAGTAGGTGGGGTACTGTCTTTCCCTTTCATCAAAATGGCCCGTCATGCTATCAATTAAGGGGCTTGGGTCTAATTTGACCTTAAAAATGATTTGAATTTTTAAAAATATTTTTAACCATACATGCATTCAAATATATTTCAAAATACAGATGCAATAACGTATTCAATAACAAATACATGATGACAATACCCCAACACTCCCCCCCCAACCCCTCCACAGTCCCAAGGAAAGATAAAAGAAAAATGTATAGAATTAAGTGTGAAAATAGAAAGAAAGGATACGAATGAACTGATGAAAGTGTTAAGTCCCATTTGGTCAAAAATTCACACCTATTTCATCGTTAATAGGGTCTCACATCCATCTTAAAAGCTAAGAAGAACATTTAGAAATGCAAAAAAATTCAAAATTTAACCCTATTCTTTGTAAATATGGGTGCCAAATTTATAAAACTATCAGATTTTTCCTCAAATTATATGTAATTTAAATTGTATGTAACCCTTGAAAATGATTGATAAACGTTAGAAATAATTTTTCCAAAAGTTTTATAAATTAGGGCAAGTCCAAAATGTGGATCAAAGAAGCCTCAAAAATTTTACGTTTATCACATATTGGATTAATATCAGAATAGAAGTGAGATGGTTTAACTTTTGAAATATGTGCTCTATGCACCATTGTGAGTTGCAACCCGTTTCCAGTTTTGAAAGCTAGGATTGACTGAATTCCATCTCTCGCAGGTGACGAAAAAGGGGGAGGTCCTAAACATTCATAATCAGGTTATCGTGGTGACAGTAGGAGTGACCTCCACCAGCCCAAACTTTTCCCTCCCAAATGTCATGCTGCTTGCCCGGCCTATCAACGTCTTGAGGGAGATGATGTGCAACTGCCAGGTTACGGTTGACAGATGCCCCATGGAACTCACGAGGTAAGAAAGAGGTCTTCTGCGGAGCCTCAGTGACAATCGATAGCCAGTGAAATGGTGGGGGGTGGGTGCAAGGGGGGGGGGGGTAGTAGGTGAGGTAAAGCAAGTCAGTTGGATTTGACAACATTGTAGGAAAATAAGAACTGATGTCTCAAATGGCGTAACATCACAAAATATAGGAGCAGAAGTCGGCCCATTGGGCCATCGAGTCTGCTCAGCCATTCTAATCATGAGCTGATCCATCCTCCCACTTGGCCCCACTCCTGGCCTTCTCCCCGTGACCCTTGAGGCCGAATGATCAAATACCTGTCAATCTCCACCTTAAATCCACCCAATGACCTCACTTCCACGGCCGCCTGTGGCAACAAGTTCCACAGACTCACAACCTTCTGACTAAAGAAATTTTTCTGCATCTGTTTTAAATTGAGGCCCTTTTTTTCCTGAATCTCTTGTCCTAGACTCCCCTATCACAGGGCACATCCTGGCTACATCTGGTTCACCTCAGGTATCAAATCAACACAGGTGTTGACTGTGAAACACACCCATGCATGAGGCTAATAATGATGGATTGTTCTTATTCATTTTGGGGAGGGAGGGGTTTGGAAATTACAGGCAGAATCCTGCAGAAGGTGAGGGTGAGCTACCTTCTGGAGGCACGGCAGTCCTTTTGGTGAAGGGGGAATTCCTCGGAGCTGTTGGGGAGGGAGTTCCAGAATTTAGACCCAGCAAAGGTCTGCCAGATATTTCCATGTCAGGACGGTGTGTGAGTTGGAGGTGGACCTGTAAGGGGTCGTTTTGCCCATGTATCCCTTTCTGGTGGGAAAGTTTAGGAGGTGCTGTCAGAATCACTTGGCGAAGTAACTGATGGGCATTTTGTAGGTGGCGCACACAGCAGCCCCTGTGCCAGCAGTGCCGGAGGGAGTGTTTAAGGTGCCAGTTTGCTGAAGCTTCTTTAGAGTTGTCAGAGCTGTACACACTGGCTCTTGTTCATTGACTTCTGCATGGTGTTTAATCCGATCATTCCCCAGAGGCTGGTGAAGAAGCCATCCTTGCTGGGACTCAACACCCCTCTCTATAACAGGATTCTGATCTTCCCAACGGAAAAACCACAGCAGAATGTTGAGCACTGGCGCACCTCAGGGCTGGATGTTCAGCCCACTCCTGTTCACGCTACTGATCCAAGATGGCAACACCAGATCCAGCTCCAACAGTGTCATCGAGTTTGCAGATGGCACCACAGTCGTTGGCCTCATCAGCAACTATGATGAGTCGCGCTACAGAGAAGAGGTGAAAAATCTCATGACATGGTGCAAGAGTAAGATAGACAAGACAAAGACGATGACCAGGAATGACCACCCTCCATTGCACATCAACTCTGTAGTGGAGAGCACCAAGTTCCTTGGAGTTCACTTCACAAGTGGACACTCAACATCTCCTCACTTGCCAGGAAGGCCCAACAGCGACTGCACTTACTGAGAAAACTGAAGCGGGCAACACTACTGGTCATCGTTATATCACCCTTCTATAAGAAGTATATTGAGAATGTTCTGTCTGACTGCATCACAGTGTGGTACAGTTGCTGTAGAGAAATGGATCAGAGGTCAATCCACAGGAGCATAAGAATGGTTGAGAGGATCACTGGAGTCTCCCTAACCCCAAGCCACATCAACGCGATCTACTGGGATTGCTGTCTGAAGAGGGCGTGCAAAATCACTGAGGACCTCTCCCACCCTGCACAGCATCTTTCAGCTGCTCCCATCAGGGAAGAGTTACAGGAGTATCGGAGCCAGCACCACCAGGCTGAGGAACAGCTTCTTCCCACGGACAGTGAGAACGCTGAACAACCAAAGGAACTGCTCGCACTCGCCATCCGAGACTCTCATATTTTAAAAAAATATATTTCTTTATTTGTTTGTGTGAATACATGTCCTGCATATGTATTATTTGTCTGTATGTGTGTTTAGTCTGGTTGTGTGTCTGCATGTTTTGCACTGAGGATTGGAGAACTCTGTTTCATCGGATTGTACTTGTCCAATCTGATGACAATAAACTTGACTTGATACAAGTGGAGAGCATTCCATCATACACTTGACCAGTGAGTGAGAAAGATATTTCCATAGGTGAGTACTATACAAGATAGCCTGCACTTACAACCGCAATATTTATCAGGGGTAAACACACAGCATGGAAACAGACCCCTTGGCTTAGTGAGTCCATGTTAAGCTTCATATCCCCATTTATACTAATCCCACTCAACATTTCCTGCATTCTGACGACTCCCCCACCTCCATCCCACATTCCATCCTATACCTCACAATGCAGTGGGCAAATAATCTAACCAGCACATCAGGTTTGGAATTGCGATGAAGCTGCTTTGAGTTTTTAATTTTCCTTGTGTTGTCAAGTGTTTTAAGGAACTGCTTACCTCAATGTCCTGGAAGGGATGGCCCAATTGGGAAACTCCCAGACTCCCTTCTCCTCCCCCTGTGACTCCATACCACTGCATTCCCCCCTCAGTCAAACACCAACCCCTCTATGCGATTAAGACCTTTGATTAGCTACTTGCATTTCTTCCCTATCAAATAATTTGTGTTCCAGTTTGAGGGCCTAAGGGATAAAAATATTTCATTCCAGATGCCTGAACCTACACTCCTATTCCCAACAACCTGTCCATATGGAGCAGACTACACAATAACCCTCAGCGTTCCTGATCCTTTTAACCAAGACCCTTTTGACTTGGAGAAACTCTGAGTGGTCTTGCATGATATCCACTAGCTTCTTCAAATGTGGAGCAAGAGAAAGAGTAATCCTAAATTTGGATAGGTACAGAGGGCTATGGACTGGGTGTGGGTCGGTGGGACTAGGCAGACAAATAGTTTGGTACAAACGAGAAGGGCTGTGCTGCAATATTCAATGGCTCTATGTCTTTGGGATGTGGGAGGGAACCAGAGAGGCGAAGGAAAACCCATGGAGTTAGAAGTGGAACATGCAAACCCCAGACACTCAGCAGCAGAGGTCACGAGGAAGGATCTCCACCAGGTGTGCCACCTTCCGTGCGGCTGGTTCAGTCCTGGTCAATAGTGGGTTACCCCTGGGATGTGGATGGTGACATCTAGTGACAGAAATGTCTTGGAATGCTTATGGTTAGTTCTCTCTTTCTCTCTCTTCCTCTGACCCCCCCGCCCCCCTCCCCCCCCCCCCCCCAACATTGAGATAGCCATTGGGCTTCTGCGGAGCAAACTTTTTTTAAAAATTTAGACATACAGCACACTAACAGGCCCACAAACCCATGGTTCCCAAATACACCAATTAACCGACAATGCTGAACATCCTTGGAACGAGGGAGGAAACTGAAGCACCAGGAGATGACAAGGAGAATGCACGAACTCCTTACATTGGATTTTTCTTTTGGGCAAGCATGGCTTTGTTATGTGCACATGGGCAAGAGAGAACCGGTTGGTGACAGTAGGACATGCTGAAGCATGAACCATCTTCCCGACTGTAGCCATTGTGCAAATCGACCATTTGGTTGGCAGCAACAGCTGGATGACTTGATGCTGCCAAACAAGAAAACACTTTACTACGAGACAGGAGGGAGCGGAGTGACACCAGCTGTGCAGACGGGGAGAGCTGCTCAGGCTGGTTACATTGGAACTCTAAGTCTGTAGGGTAATCATGAGCCAGGTCTCCCGTTCAGCGGCACTTGCTTCTGGTTTCCCACAGCTCTCCGTTCTTCCCGTCCAGTTCCTTCTCTACCTGCAGTTCTCCTGAGAACTCTTTCCCCCCCCCTCCCCCAAACCCCTGTATAACCCTTGTATGTCACCCACTATTTTTGACCCAGGCCAGCAAATGGTTAGGTCCCAACATTAGGACCTAACTACCAAGTTCCTCCACCACCAAACTCCGCAACAACAGTCTCAATCAGAGACTCATTTAAGGACTCTTGCATTTTATTGATTTGTTTTCCTCTCTGTATTGCACAGTCAGTTTGCTTACATTTTTTATGTTTACATGTTCGTTGAGTGGTTTTTTTTCTGCACTACCACCAATAAGAGATGATTTTGCTGCACGCACAGGAAAAAAGAATCTCAGGGTTGCATGTGATGTCATGTACGTACTGACAATAAATCTGAAATCTAGATATCAGCAATGATTACTGCTTGAAAGCAGTTCCACACCAAGGATTACATCACACAACAGTCTGACCTCCGTACTGATGCAGAAATGTTTAAGGTGGGAAGTTCCTCTGTCTGTCTGCCCGACTCTATAAACTTCTCCTAACAAAGGAGGAAAGTTGTCCTCTGAATTATCAACTAATTTCCTGTCTGAAACATCAAACTCCCAAAACACCCCCCAATTCTCCCCGCCTCTCCCTCCTGCTCCACTCTGAGCAAGATTTTTGGCAGAATGCCCTTCACAGCTTTAGCGGTTTCCTATACGTACTGTGTTGGTGCTCAAGAGGTAGGGCCATTGTGATCTGTGGATGACTGGGCATAGTTCCTCTCAATATTTCCCCTTTAGCCCTGGTTTAAGATTATTTGTTTCTTCACGATCTGTGTAGCTAGCAGGAGAGGATTTACTACCCTCTTCCTGAAGTTAAGAACAATGGAGGAATATACAGAGATAAGATATACAGTAAAGCCCCTGGTATCCAGTGACTATGGTAAATGCCGGATCTAGATAAATGTATTTTCTAGTTGCTTGAGATTTTCTCTTACAATATCTAACTAATACACTTGCATTAAGAATAAACAGTTTAAAAGACAAAAATACTAGACTGTACTTGCACCAAACAAACTTTGCTTGCATGAATATATAAACCTTAAAGCATTTTACTTTATTTTCAGTCACATCCTTTGAAAACATTTAACCATTCCTTCTCCATCACTGAACCTACCGAAAGAGGAACAATAACGTAATAGAGAATTATCCTTCACCCCCCCCCAATGTTTACAGATAAAGCCTCTGACTAAGCAGGGATAAGGAGACACTTGAAGAGACACCCCAATGGCGAGCGGCATCATTCAGCTCTTCATCCTGGGCGACACCATTGCACAACTTTATTCAAGCAGCTACTATGGCCAAACCGCGACCAAGGCTCTCTGTTGGCTGTGTAACTTCAGATAACATTTTCGTCTGCCATAAGGCAGACAGGTTCGCCATCAGAATTTTTCTGAAGCTCCTCTTACAGTCAGAGAAAGAGAAGCAAGAGTTTCCTCAAAGTCACCACGTGTCAATGGATTCACATCCAGCACCTCCCGCAGCCCCCACAGCCGCACTGTCCAGTCCAAACTATCAGCAACTAAATCCTCACTCTCTGTATTTCTCCTTCTCCTTCCCTCAATCTATTTTCTTTTATTCCCAATCTCCCTCCTTTCCATTAGAAAGGCTGCTCCTGGTCATTGTGTTGTAGATGTGACTATCCCTTCCACGGTTTGGCATCGGTAGTTACCGAACGGGAATTGCTGACTGTGGTTCAGTCTGTGTTTCTCCAACAGGCTCTTCCCCCTGAGTTTCGTCAACATCTCCATCCACGACGTCTACAACAGACGGTTGCGACTGAAGCTGGCCAATGGTCGGACCTTCTACCTCCAGCTCTACGTTCACCCAGAATGTGAGAACAGGGTGTTTGAGCGCTGGATGAAGCTGGTGACCCTCCTCCACGCCAACCCAGAGGAGGTGTACGGCTATGAGGCTGTGACACCCGAGATTGAGTGCATCCTGGAACAAGGCAGTGTGGAGACCTCTGTCACTGAACTCTCAGAATGGCAACTGGAACCTCCTGAGATGTCACCGGTAGGTCCTGGGCTTTGGTCAATGGTAGATAGATGCTCCTTTGAAAACCAGGCCATTACCACCCATCGAGCTGCCATCCTCTTGGTTCTTCTCCCTCATCCCTCTCCCTAGGCATCCTTCTCATCTGGATGCGATTCATTAGAATCAATTCCTTGCCCCTACTCCATTCCACCCCACTTGTATTCTCTCCTCTAGAAGAAACCCATTCGATTCCAGTCAAATGAACACAGTTCAAGCCACCAGGCTCACCAATAACCTCATCTGCAGGGCTGGATTAAGGTCAACTGATGCCTTAAGCACAGCCCAACAATGGTTCCCCCTCACCCTTCCATTGTCTAACTTATTAAGCCTCAATAAGTGCTGAATGTGAAACAATAGATTAAAAATTCAGTTTTCTTCTACGCCAGACCCCTAATATATATTTGTCTCTCAGTCTATTCTCCACGCAAATCAATATGGAGCACACTAGAAATGTCCAATGGGGTTTCAGCAGAGGTAACATTTGATGCTGAATGTCATGACCACATTGAATTTAACCTTTTTGGTCATATGTTCATTACCGTGCTGTGCATTTATGTACATTCAGAATAAAAACAAGTGGCCAAACCCAGTTCAATATGGGCCCAAAAGAGCGAACCAACATTGGCTGAAGCTCTTCACAGCAGAGGAAACAATTCAATACTCAACTCAATCCAGCAATCGTTTCCTTGCTCAAACCACAGTTCCAACTCAGCACTGAGACCCAAGGAGATGCTGACCCCTCTCAGATGATTTTGCAGTTGCCATGGGCCCTTTTTGAGCTGGAGTCGAGCCTGCCTTGCTTCCTGACCAATATGAAACATTCAGCCAATCCGTCAGGAGAAAGATATTTTCTAGTGACCTGCTGTGCTGGAATCTTGTGGTGCACACGTCGGCTATCCTGTTTCCTCAACCACAAATGGAATGAGGTTGGAGCTCGTGGGTGAATACTGAAGGAGTGAAAGGCACTCATTTAAGTTTTTATTTACTTCATTAAAACAAAACCCCTCGCTATTTTAAATTGTTTATTGTAATCTGATTGTACAAGTACAATATGACAAAACAGCATTCTCCGGTCCTCGGTGCAAAACACACAGACACACAACCAGACATAACATGCATACAGATACACAATATATATATATATATGCAGGACAAGTATTCATCTGTACAAATAAATAAATAGTTTAGTGAATATGAGAGTCTTGGAGGGTTAGTATGAGCAGTTCCTTTGGTCGTTCAGCATTCTCACTGCCTGTGGGAAGAAGCTTGGTTCTGGCTCTGATCCTCCTGTATCTCTTTCTTGACGGGAGCAGCTGAAAGATGCTGCGTGCAGGGTGGAAGGGGTCCTCCATGAATTTGTGCACCCTCTTTAGGCAACGATCACGTTGATAGGACGGAGGGAGACTCCAGTGATCCTCTCTGCTACTTTTAAGGTCCTGTGGATTGACCTCCAATCAATTTCTCTACAGCAAAAGTTCCACACTGTGATGCTACCGAACAACAGTATGTTTTGACTGCCAAATCACCCAGTATCTGTTGTAATGTGGGAAACTTGAGTCAATATGATAACATTTCTAGCAATGTTCAATATTGCGAAGGTCAGTTGGGATAAATGTTCTTTGAAATTGTGCTTCCCTCAGACTAGTCCAGTGAGGATTGTTAGGAACATCTCCATCAGAACCAGAGCACCACAGGGCTGCGTTCTTAGCCCCCCCTGTTCTACTAGCTATGACTGTAGCATGACTGCACCACCACCATCTACAAATTCGCTGATGACACCACAGTGAAGGGTCGCACAAAAAAGGAGCAATGAGTCAACATAGAGGGAGATTGAACACTTGGCTGAACGGTGCACCAACAACCTCGCACTCAATGTCATCAAAACCAAGGAGCTGATTGACTTCAGGAAGGGAAATACCAGAGGTGTACGATCCATTGATTATTTATAGGGATCAGAGTTGAAAGTGAGCAAATTTGAGTTCTTGGAGGATCTTTCCTGGACCCAACACACCAATGGCATCGTGAAGAAAGCACGTCAGCACCTCTACTTCCTCAGGAGTTTGGTACGACAGCGGAAACCCTTGAAAATTTCTACAAATGTGTGGTGGAAAGTGTGCTGACCGGTTGCATCACAGTATGGGGACCAATACCCCTGAGAGTAAATCCCTGCAAAAGGTAGTGGACACAGTCCAGGACATTACAGGCAAAACCCTCCTCACCTTCAAGAGCATCTACGGGAAACACTGCCGTTGGAGAGCAGCAGCGATCGTCAAGGATCCACCCACCCAGCACACGCTCTATTCTCACTGCTGCCATCAGGAAAGAGGTATCGGTGCCACAAGACTCGCACCATCAGCTGCTCCCCCTCCACCATCAACTACAAACTCAATCAGAGACTTGTTTAAGGACTTACTTATACACTTATTGAATTTTTTCTCTCAGTTTGTTTACATTTCTTTCTTTATTTACATGTGCACATTGCATTTTTTTTTGCACTGCCAATAAGTGGTAATTCTGCCTCACCCTCAGTTTTGTAAGTGATGTCATTCAAACATATACTCTTGTCAATAAATCTGAAATTAAAAAAAAGCCAATTGCTCAAATCTCCCCACTTCAGGTCCCTCCCTGAGAACCAACCTACAAACTCCCTTCTCAGAACCTTTCTTGACGCCCAAGCTTATTTCTTTTTGGGTTGTTGCCTTTGAGGTATTGAGTCACTTGATGTGAGGGAGGATGGGGAATAGGAAGTGGTAGGGGAGGATTAGACGATGGAGGAGTGAGAACTGGAGGGTGAGGTGGATTGGATTGTGCATAGGGTTGATGGGATTTGTGGAGAGGGGAGACTAAAACTATTTATGGTAAGAGGGGATTTAAAAAGAAACCGAGGGGCATTTTTGCCCACAGAGGATGGTGGGTGTGTGGAGTGAGCTGCCTGAGGTAGTGGTGAATACAATGGGAAGGTTTGGAAGACATTTTGAAAAGTACATGGATAGGAAAGATTTAGAGGGATATTGGTCAAATGGGACTAGTTCCGGTAAGCAACTTGGTCAATGTGCACGGTTTGGGCTGAAGGGGCCTGTCTCTGTGCTGAGTACGGAAGGGAACTGGGGAGTGGAGAAATCAGTGAAGGAGATCAGAGTGGAATTGATGTAGGGGAGTGGGAAGTAAGTGTTGAATGCCCCTATTGATTTCTGCTTTGTGGAAGAGGGGTTCGTTCATCTGGAACTCTTGATTCATTAGAGTCAAGAGATCATGTTGCAACCCTTCAAATCTCTGGTGAGACTACACTTAGAGTATTGTGTTCAGTTCTGGTCATCTCATTACAGGAAGAATGTGGAAGCTAATGGAGAGGATGCAGAGGAGATTTACCAGGATTTTGCCTGGATTGGAAAATAAGGTTAGCAGAGCTGAGGCTTGGAGTGATGAAGGAGACTTAATAGAGGTCTATAAAATTCTGAGAGGCATAAATAAGGTGGACAACCAGCGCCCTTCCCAGGGCAAGACTAGCAAACTCCAGAGGACACCTATACAAGATGAAAGGAGGAAGGTTTAGAGAAGACATCAAGGTTTTATTTTAAATATACAGAGTTCTATGGGCCTGGAATGACTTGCCAGGGATGGTGGTGGAGGTTGAAACATTGGGGGCATTTAAGAGACTCTTAGATAGGTACATGGATGAAAGAAAAATAGAGGGTTACAAGGTAGGATGGGTTTAGCATTTTTTTTGGTAGGAACATATAGATTGGCACAACGTTGAAGGCCGAAGGGCTATACTGTGGTGTAATGTTGTATGCTCCATGCTCTCTCTCGCTATCTCCACAGATGTTGCCTGGCCCTTCTGGCTATTTCCAATCTCTCTCTTTTTGCCAGGATTTGAGCAAGGAGGCAGAAAAAAATTGTCAAGATATTCAAAACCGAGATGTCCACACTGAAGCAGAGCTGGGGTCGAGGGCAATGGGGAACGGGCCAAGAATTGAGGCCCTGATTGGATCATCCGTGATGTCTGCGAGGTAGTCAGGTCAAGGGACTTAACAGCCCACTCCTGCTCCCATCTCATAACAACGTTTAACGTTTCTGGAAAGCAATAGATGGCTCAACGTTTTGGGCTGAAACAGCATACCAGGAATGCTGTGAATCTTTATTCCTGGAGAAGGGTTTTTGGCCTGAAACATTGACTACCTAATGCTTTCTATGGATGCTGCCTGGTCTTGGTAGTTTGTGAGTTGGTTTAGTTTTCCAGGATCTGCAATCTTTCATGTTTATCCTTGAACTTATTTCTCCCTCCTCCTCCTCTCTCCTTGCATGCTTCCTGTGGCCACCACAAAGAGCATGAGGCAGTACTATGAGGCCAGTCATGCGAGCAGCAAGAAGAGCGAGAGGAGCGAGAAGAGCAAGAGCGAGAAGACCGAGGATTGCAGCGAGAGGTCCCAGAGCCGGAGAAGCAAGAAAAGCGGCTCCAGCAAAATGAGAGATAGCGAAGAGGAGACAGAGAGCATTCGTGACCTCTCGCAGGAGCAAGAGCCCTGGCCTCCTGTTGAGATGTGAGCATTTTTGTCTTCCCTGCTGCAGGTTTGGGGGGGGGGGGGGGGTCAGCGGTGCAGCCAGGCAGTAAGAGAGGAGGTATTCCCCGTCCGAGAATCACCAGGTGTGGGCTTGGAGTCCCACTCCAGTCTCTGCCGTGGTGTTGAGACAGCATGGGACTGTGATGTGATGTGCAATTGAAGTGGTCCACGCTCTCTGAGGGAATTAAAAGGTTCCCCCCCTCCCCATTGAAGATGTCATGGGGTAGTGCATGAGTGCCACCTCCCTGCTGTTCTACCACTATTTATCAATCTGGTCAATCCGATGTGGGCAGCACAGTGGCACAGTTGGCTCCACAGCTCCAGAAACCCAGGCTCAATCCTGACATCGGAGTTTGCATAATTTCTGTGACCACATGGATTTCCTTCCTCACATCCCAAAGCCATGCATGGAAGGTTGGGAGGTGAGTTGACTGCTATCTAGTGTCCTTCAAGTAGATGAGTGACAGAAGCAGAGGGGGGTTGATGAGAACATGGGGAGAATAGGACATGGGATTAGTGTAAAATGGGTGTTTGATTGTGAGTATGTACTCCGTGGGCTAAAGGGCCTGTTTCAACCGTGAATGTCAATCATTCTGAGAGATGGCAGTAATTGCAGGTAAGCTCTGGACAATAATCCTCAATGAAGATTGTTAAAAGCAAATTATCTGCTCATTGTTGCTGATGAGGGTTGTTGAAAACAAATTGGCTGTGTCGTCCCGTTCCCCCCCCCCCCCCCCCCCCCCCCCGACAAGCACTGCAGAAGTACTTCAGGGGTTATAAAAGGCACTATGCAAATGCAGCTATTTTGGAGAAAGAAAATGAATTAACATTTCAGCTTGATGAAAGATCAATCTAAAACATAACCTCCATTTTTAAATATAAATATTTCATGGTAACAGGCCCTTTCAGCCCATGCCGCCCAATTAGATCCAATTGACTTTTAATCCCCAGTAATTGTGAAAGGTGGGAGGATGTACAAACAGCGTTGTTTTGAACCCGGGTCGCTGGCGCCATAACAGGGTTGCGCTAACTGTGGCAACGTGACTCTCTCCATGCTGCCCAATCTGCTGAATATTTCCAGTATTTGTTTTTAACCTCCAATTTAAAAAGATGCAATCAATGTACATGCAGTTTCTCTTGAAAGGGCAGACAGAGGTGGGTGAAAGGGACCTGAGAATGGTGGTGAAGCTGGAGGGATGGGCCCAGTGGGCAGAGACCTGAGAACAGTGGTGATGCTGCATGGGTTCAGGGGGCTGGAGAAGTTGTGGGAGAGATTCTGGGATCAGAGTCAAGGCATTGAAGGGAATTGGCAAAAGAATAGGTGGCACAGTTCATGTAGTGGTTAGCACAACACTGTTACAGTGACACTGGTTCAAATCTGGCACTGTCTGTAAGGAGTTTGTACATTCTCCCCGTGTCTGCATGGGTTTCCTCCCACTGTTCAAAACATACCTGGATTGTAGGTTAAACGGTGTAATTGGATGGCACAGGGTCAAAAGGGCCTGTTACTGTGCTATATCTAAATTTAAAGAAAAATTATTAGGAAGGGTAGATGGGGGTTGCAGCAGTCCACAATGTGGTCTGGAAGGACAGCAGAATGGGTTGGAGAAGGGATTGGAAGCTTCCTTAGATGGATAAAAACCTGAAGGGGAAGGATAGCGGCAGAGGGCTGGGACCCAACCTGAAAGGTCCTTCAAAGAGTTATCATGGATGGAAAAGGCTGAATAACCTTCTCCTGCAGCTTAAGTACCACAGATTGTCAGTAGAATCTCCCACTCGATCATTTAACTTATCTTGACATCAAGAGATGGTCACCAACTCTCAGTCTGTCTCCATTCTTTGCCCTTGTTCTTAGGTAGTCACAGATTTAATAGAATCACGTTTGTTGCAATGCAAATTTAACTCCGTTATGCTTTATCCCACAGGCCACAGAAGAAGACTCGAGGTATGGCATTCGACTGACAGAGGTTCTGTTGTTGGGTAAAGAATGAGTAGGAGAGTGGCAGGGAGCTAGTCAGATCCTTCAGAGTTGACCCTGAGGTCCTGATAGCAAGAGACATTGGAACTGGACCATCCTGTGCAAACATCTGGGTGTCTATTCCAACCTTGAGCTATTCTCAGCCATTGTCTTCTTCCCAATTCTTAAAATGTGCTTCATCCCCAGTTAGAAGGTTGTCCTTCTCCACATGTGCCGGCAGACCCTCAATTCCCACTATTTTCTGATTTTTCAGAGAACTTGTGGCAAAAACTTTCACTTCACTCTTCTCTAATTCGTAATGACCTGGAGATCAGGTCTCGAGGCTTCAACTGCTTCTTTCTTTGGGGGTCCTCTGCATTGATCAAATGGAGTAATTTTTTAAAACATACAGCATGGCAACAGGTCATTTTTGCCCAGAAGTCTGTGCCACCCAATTTACACCTTACTAACCTACACCCCCAGTAATTTTAAACGGCGGGAGGAAATCAGACCCCCTGGGAAAAACCCATGCAAACACGGGGAGAACGTACAAACTCCTCACAGACAGCGTGGGATTCAAACCCGGACCCAATCGCTAGCGCTATAAAGGCATAAAATGCCAACCGTGCTGCCCAAATCAGTTTTGCCATGGTTGTCATGACAGCCACCCACTTTATGCCATCAATGAAGGTCCCCAAATTCTTGTGGTGCTTGAGCAAATCTCTTCTCTTTTCTTGCCAGGGCCAATAGGTTTCAACTTCTTCAAGGGAGACAAGGGTTCCAAAGAGAAGGCTCTGAAGGAAGGCCATAAAGCCAGGCCAGCGTCTGCTCCTCTCCCAGTTAATGAGGAGAAACCAAAGCTAGAGGAGGACAGGGAGGGAAAGGGTGACAGGGAGGAAGGCAAAGGAAGGCAAGAGAAATCCAAAGGCAAGGGGGACAAAGCGGAGAAAGAAAGGAAGAGGAAGGATAGGGAGAAGGAGAGAGAGAAACTACAGAAACAGAAGGAAAAGGAGCGGCAGCTTAAGGAGAAACAGCAAGAAAAAGATGACAGGAAGCAGAAAGGGAGGGAGGAGAAGGGCAAGGTTAAAGAGAAGAGGCAACAAGAAAAGGAAGAGAGGCAGCGGAAAAGGGAGGCCAGGCAGAGGGAGAAAGAAGAGAAGAAGCAGCGAGAGCGGGAAGACAGGAAGCAGAGAGGGATGGAGGACAAAAAGGTCAAAGAGAAAAAGAAACAATGAAGGGCAAAGGGAGTGATTCGTGGAAGTAACGGGTGGGAAAGCAGTTTGAAATGGGTCGGGTTTAACTATTGATACAAAGTAAGTGGTGGATTCAATGCAGAAACATGGCAAAGACAGGTGTTTAAATGTATCAAGAGATCTAAAGGATCCCTGTCACGAGGGAATAAAGTGCTTTCTTGCAATTTATTTTGGTTTTGACAAAAGATTAAAAGCCATACAACCCTATCTACACGTTTCCCATTCTGTGAAGACACAAATCTTTTAGTTCCACGTGTCGACTGTGATCAGTGTGTGAGAGACTATCTTCCTTGAGCTCCCAGTGCATCAACTCCCCTGACAATTTCTCTCTTTTGTGATGTCACTTCTTGTTTTGGGAACACTCAGTTGAAAACTTCAGTTTAAAGTTTTTAATATCTTTCAGATCTCATTCATATTTCTTCACCCTATTGTGCCAGAGTGGAACCAAAGAGACTCTCCCAACTCACAGGAGGACTGGCCTGCTCACGTTCATCAATGTTAAGCATTCATTTGGTAATTCTTCAAATTGCAAAGTGTACACCTGCAGCAAAAGTACACCCAGTGTGTTGGTGTTCATTCTCTGTACAGCTGGGATGGCCAGCATAGCTATTTGCTCTCAAAATGGATTTTGTATTTTATCTATGTACATGGGTGAAATGCTCGACGTACCTACATCAAGCAGAGCACTGTTCCCCCTTAGGGCAATGTGCTCAGCCCACTACTGACCCACAACAGCATCTCTAGATCCAGCTCCAACAGTGTCATCAAATTTGCAGATGATACAACAGTCGTTGGCTTCATCAGCAAACAATACACTACAGAGAAGTGGAAAATCTTGTGGAATGGTGCAAGGGTAACAACCCGAGTCTCAATGTTAGTAAGATGAAGATTGTGGACTTGAGGTAGACCACGAATGACTACCCTCCACTGCACTTCATTAACTTCCAACAACTCTGTAGTGGAGAAAGTGGAGAGCACCAATTTCCTTGGAGTTCACTTAAGGAGTGACCTATCGTGAACACTCAGTATCCCCTCACTTGTCAGGAAGGCCCAAGAGAGACTGCACTTCCTGAGAAGACTCAAACGAGCAAGGATACAGGCCAGTATTGTGTCAATCTTCTATAGGAGCTCAATTGAGAGCATCTTGGCTGGCTGCATCAGTGTGGTATGGATCAGAGGTCAATCCACAGCATCATAAGAATGGCAGAGAATCACTGGAGTCATTTCCACCCTCCCCCCACCATCGATGTGATTTACTGCAATTGTTGTCCAAAGATTGCACATAAAATCATTGAGGACCCTTTCCACCCTGCACACAGCTCCACCGGTCGGGGAAGAGATCCAGGACGATCAGAGCCTGCACCACCAGGCTGAGGAACAGCTTCTTCCCATGGGCAGCGAGAACACTGAACAACCAAAGGAACTGCTCACACCGACCCTCCAAAAAACTATTTATCTGTATATATGAATACTTGTCCTGCAGATGTATTATTTGTCTGGATGTGTCTGCACATTTTGCACTTGAGGACAGAGAACATTGTTTTGTCAGGTTGGACTTGTAGATGACAATAAGCTTGACTAATCAAATGTGTGCATTCAGCATTTCCTAAACACCAAGCATTAACCAATAACTCCTACATCGCAGTATTAATCTATCACCACCCTGTGACTTTCAGAGGGAATTGATATAATAACCTCTTCCTACTTAGCCTTGGAAATCTGTCATCATGTCTGCCTGGTTTCCTTTGCAGGACAGCCCTGTAACCCTTGGCTCATATGTTCATTTGCCAAGCTTTTTTCAGGGCAAACTAACATGGTTAAAGCCCTGTTCTACAATATAAGGAACTAACCCTGGTAGTTCTATGAGTGTACTCCATATGGTGACATGATCATTAATTTTAAGAGCAGAAATAGGATGAACAGGCCATTGAGTCTGCCTCACCATTTAATCATGAGCTGATTCCCTTTGCCACCACTCAGCCCCCACTGCCCGGCCTTCTCCCCATAACCATTGATGCCCTGGCTAATCAAGCACCTATCAATCTGTCTAAATACACCCAATGACCTGGACCCCACAACCGCCTGTGGCAACAAATTCCTCTGGGTGAAGGAATTCCTCCGCATCTCTGTTCTAAGTGGACACCTTTCAATCCTGAAGCTGGGCCCTCTTGGCCCACAGACTGACAAAATATGTTTTAGGTTTATATAGTCGGTATAAGTACAAAAGACACCAACTAAACGACTGCTTCATAGGGAAGGGAGCCTGTAAACTTGGAGCAGAGTGCAAGAGGGCCACAGCGAAAAAAAAATTGAGAATGGGTGCTTATCAAACGGGATGTTATAATCTGCAAGTCTGTCATAATGAAATGTTAAGTGGAGAACAAAATGCCAGAAAAGTCCAATGTGATTGTATTAACTTTTATACTGAAATCTGACAAAAAAACACAAAAAAAATACAATCAAAACATCAATCCAGCTAGTATCAAGTCATTTTCTTAAAAAGTCAGTTACTGACAGTTTGCTGTAGATGTCCACAGTGACTTCAAAGGGGTCCTGCTGTACTCTGGGTTCGCCACAAAAGATGCACAATCAGGAATCCTTTTCTTTGTGCTAGTGTGGCACACACAAATGGGCCATTCACATTACATTCTAAAAATCCTGCAGCAAGAAATATCTGCAAGCATGCATCTGGTTATTTTTACTCAAAACATTTTTCAGAACGAGGTTGATATGTTTCAGGGTACAGGTTTGGAATATAGAAGAGTTCAAAGTATTGGGAATTTACAACATGTATATCGTAAACTTCCAAGTTCCAATGCTAACTGTGTTTTTAAAAAAAAGCATTGCAATGATAAGCAGAATGACAAGTACTGTGCTCCTTTTTAAAAGAACTAAAATGAGCACATGGAACTCCTTCCCATAGGTCTTTCATCTATGCATAGCTGCCAAAAAAATAAGCTATCTTTCCCACCATGAAATCCCTGGACTGGATATCAATAAATGTTTTCAGACAGTTCTTTTTCACTTCATTAAGATGCCATCCAATGTTATTAAACTGTTGTACAGCACTCTGTAAAAGGCTGCTTTTGAAGTTTCACAAAAAGATGGCCTGAGATAGGGATGGCCTTTGGTAGCTTCTGCATTCATGTGAGAAAATGCGCGCAAATGTAAGCAAATCTTAAACCGAAAGCATTTCACAGCAAGATTTTGGTAGAAAGTATTTGGAATGGGCTGACCCTCTTGTTTAATCAGCAAAACAAAGACAGACAAATTCCATTATAGCATTTTAATCATTTAAGACCTAGTCAACCAAGTTCAGAATTGAGAGCTTGAAAATCCAAATTAAACACCAGAGCTACAGGTGTGGCTAGCCTAACCATGCTAAAAACTTCATTAAACTGAGGTGAATTTTCTAACCATCTCTGTAAGGTGACACTTTTCTGACCTTGCCAACATTAAAATGCAGAAATATCTAGCCTTTGTGTCTTAGTATCGGTCACGATCATTGGGAAGCCAGAAAATGTATCTAATACTTCCAGCTATTTTTCAGTTCTATTAACTGAAGTTAGGCTATGGAGGAAGAGTCTCTAAAGGATGCCATGTGATGTCAGTAATGATTTGGGATTGAAGTCTGAAATTTCAGTGCAGCTGGATTCCTCTAACTGATTCTATCAGAAATATACCCCATTAAAAAAAAACTTATTTGGAATAACAAGTAGGAAGAAATATATTGCAATCTTACTACCCTGGAGGATGTAGCCCCAGGAATATCTCTACATGAAACAGACATCTGCTGGGCCAAGCAGGGAATTGATGAAATTCTCATTCATTTGGAGAATTAACTGGCAATTAGACATAAAAGGCCTCAGGCAACAGAACAAACTATATTAGTTGCGACCACAAAATTCCAGGATCATGACTCCCATCCCCTTTTAATTTCATATCAGGCAGACACAATGAACTTGATAATTGTTAGCATTTTAAACATTAATACAAACATTAAGTTATGCTGTGAGCAAGGTCAATGTCACTTGAGTCATGTCCTTTAATACAAAATCTGTTTGTCAGATAGCAACACACTAGGTCTGAGAGTGTTAGAGACGGCTTACATTAGCAGGAATGTTTCTCAACTCCATCATCCCAAGGAGAGCAGGGTCAAATGATCTGTTGAAATAACACAACACTAACCTGATCAAAGCACTAAAACTCCCATTATAAATGAATGCCCTCATGCACCATGGGTTGTTATTTTTACATTTGATAAGATTTCTCTTCTGCCAAGCATCATTTCCCATACGAGCAGATTACCGATTAGAAAATGTCCCTCAAGGAGGTAAATGCTTGCAACCAAATGGTCTCTTGAAGCAATGATTATTTAAACCAAATTCTACTGTCCACGAGCAAGGTACATATGGCCAGTATCAGCAACAAATGAAGTTTGATCAGTTACTTTGCTAGGGCTCTGTCAGTTTTCTGTAGCTTCAAACATTGCAAAAGCAAACTTTACAGACAATATTTACAGACAATACTCTGAGCACTGCAGCCTGTCCAATCAGTTAAACTGTTTTATCACAGATCAAAGAGATCAGAAAGTTAGATAATGCCTAATGAAACTTCGGACACTGCTAGTTCTTTGGATGATGGTTGTCAGAACTTTGGGGTCAATCTTTACTTATCTCCTGAACATCAGAAAAGATGTGCACAACAGAGATGCAACTCAAATAAGGTGTTCTTCAAAAGCATCAACCACAGGAGGAAAAGAAGCTTCAAAGCAAGAGCGTACACCACTTAATCTATTTCACACCCCAAATCCTGTCATATTTTGAAGGATTGTTTTGCTGCAATGTAGAATGAACCCTACGAAGTCAATTAAAACTGAGATATAACCTCCTGCTGTCAGCCAAACTCTTCCTGGTATATCATTTCTTATATTGAAACGCATTATAGTATGAGGTTTCACCTTATTTCTCAAGGTTCTCCTGGTACAGGGGCAAACACAATTAGCGATACATGCTCTAGACGCTACATTAAAGCAGCAATAATGTGGTCCCCATTGACTGTGAGCCTGTTGATCAAAACTGACCAGTGCGCATCAATTAGTTACGACCGCTGCTTCCTTCCACACTCCTCCCTATAACTGCCCAAATCATTTCTTACATTGTTCAATTTTCAGTTAGTAGACAAGATCCTTTCCTTAAAAAGCAGATCTCTGCCTCACTGCCATGAAAGCTTCCTGACGACTGAGTTCAAAACAAAGATCAACCTGACAAAAACAAACTTAATTTCTGCTCACCTCTAAACTGTTTCCCCCTTCCTCACTCATGCCTTCTGTAAAACAAAACGAGTTCTGATGATGTAGTTTATAATCAGTACCTATATCTTGGTGAAAACCTTTTTCCAGTCACAATAACTTATCATTGCAATGCAAGACATAAAGTAATAAATGCACTGAAAGGGATTCAATGAATAACTGTTGACATCACTGGATATCTAATGAAAGAAATTAACAGTACATGACTTATAAGAAATGGAGGTTTTGTTGCTGTTCCAACACTGGTTTGACCCCCCTTTTCTGATTTGTATCAATTTTTGTAGTTTTACTTGACTTTTTTTTTGTCTTTGTTTTTAAAAAAGTTCCCAAATTTGGTGAGCTGGTTAAAGCTCATCCTCCAAACCAGAATAAAGGACAGCAGGCCTCCTCCCCGACCCCACTCTGCTGCATTTTAAGCCTGACCCATCGTAGAATCTCAGGAGCACTGCAGTCATTCATCTCCGGTAGGTCAGAGGGGAGAAGAGGCCGTCTCCACCACAGATACTACTTTCTCTCGATGGACCGGGAGCGACTGCATGGAGGAAAAGATAAAAGATCAGGTGTGAGATGGAAAACAAACACTCGAGGAAAAATTTCACCCTAACATTGAGAAACTCCTGACCCCAGAAGATATTATGGAGGCTTTGGTGTTATAAAATTCACAAGAATGGCAGTCAATTCAATAAGCTAAGCTGAGGCTGAATCAGTTTGCAGCTATATGAAGATCCTGATTTACTGCAAAGACCACAACCATTGTTATTTTACCTTTTGGACTCTGTGCTCCTGTTTTCAGGGATTACCAACAACCACATGTACTCAGTGTCCCGGTTTTCCGGGACTACCAACAGTGCATATACTCCCATGTCCTGGTTTTCAAAGACTACCAACAAGCACATATACTCTGTGTCCCTGTTTTCCACGACTAGTTTTATACCCAATCACCAGCTGGTTCATACTGTAGTTTACCCATGGACCCAGTCCAGAGAAGGTTAAAAATGGCTGGAGAACAAAGAATTAATTATTGAGCAAATACAAGTGACAACTACTTTTGGTCGATATGATGATCTCAGCATCTAATCTGGAGTAGCTGCAATCTGTAATTATACCACACCTTTAACATAGAAAAAAAATTCCTGCAATTTTCTCAGAAAAGTATTCGCAGCATTCCTCATAGCAGAGGAACACGTCAGGTGAACTAGCTTGATGAGGCAACTTAGAACCATTCACAAAATACACTACAGTGATTTGCCAAGACTTCAACCCACACAGCTCTCAAATCTGCAGGCCCTAACAAGAACAGTGCCCAAAAGACTTGAAAATAAATCATTGTTGTTCTATTGTCACTGGGCCAAAATCCTTGCACAACACTGGAGATAGAATTACAAGGGCTCTGTTGGTTCTAAAGGAAGTTGCTTCTCCAGAGCAACTCGGGATGTGCATCAAATGCTTGGGCTGGCTTTGACAAGAATACCAACATCCTGTTAAGAATCATACAGCACAGAAGTTGAGGAATTAACTTAAAAGGTTTAGGGCCTAGAAAGCCAAAAGTATGGCCAAAATGGAAAGGCAAAGGAAGGCTTTTGTAAAAGAGAGCTTTTGGAGTTCTAGCCTACACCAATCCAGCATCAAGCTCTGCAAACTTAATGACGAAGCAACCAAACCAATTTTCAGTCAACAACGACATTAACTGTACTCACAAAATGAAGACTGGCATCCCCTTGATATTACTGTATTCCACATACACTTGGAAGATACCCAAATTATCACCGCCACATGGAACAAACTGGTGTAACCTGGTTATCTTCGCAAAAGTATCATTATAATCTTCATGCTGTGCACCAGAACTAACTCTTAATTTTCTCTGTCCTCCTCCCCATTCAATTATTGTTTTTAATTACAGACAGTCACAATTTGTTCAATGGCATGCTCTTATCTGTTTGTTGTGACAGTCTCTTTGCATGCTATTTATCACAATATCAGCAACAAACTATTAAACAATTATCAAATGAGTGGTCAGGGACAATTTTAAACAAGCAGAAACATTCTGCCCTAAACAAACAGCTTTCTTGCTGTTTAGTGCTCTGTCTTGCTAGTTTTGACAATGCTGGTCATTTCACACACTCATCTGAGATTTATTTTAAAATGACATCTTGCATCTACCTAATCTGACAAATTTATCCTTTCAAAACAGTATAATGTCTGAATTTTTAAGCTAGTGAAACCATGATTAAAAAAGTGCCCCTTTTTGACAAGCAGGCATGCAAGTTTAAATATAGAAGAATCCAAGCCATACTGCAAAGGAGCACACTGAGAAGGAAATTACATTAAGAAATTCAACAGCACTAACCTATGCGATCTGGAGAAAGATCTTGATGGCTCCCGTCTATCCCGTGAAAGCGAACGCTCACGTCGCCTGTTCTCCCTGGAGCGAGACCTATAGTGGAGCAAGCAAAGGAAGAGTAAACAGACACAAGCCAACTGTAACCAGGCTTCACAAATTCCATGGCACAGATCTTATAAAATACAAGAGGGAAAACACCATAAGAATGAAAAATATCAAGCTAATTTAATGCAAACCAGACTAAATAGCAACCACTTTTATTCTCACTAAATGATGTTAGTGCACTTTCTGAATTGGTCTGTGAACAAATGCACAGAATTTGGCAACTTAAAAAGAGTGAACTTGTCCTCCCTGGTACACAAAATACACAGGGAAGTAAACCTCTAAAAACCTCAAGGTAGGAAATGCATCAACTTCATGATACATCTTCACGGCCCTTCAGCTTTGTCCAGAACTGTTTGTTTAGCCAATAGTGGTGATGCAACCATTTTGAAAACAAAATATTTAATCAAAATTGATTCCAGAAAAGAGCACCATCACCATCTAGCTTCATTTCGTTAGCATTCGGAGCATGTTAATTTGAGAGGAAAATAAATCCCGACTTCCTTCCCCATTAGCTGCAATAACAAAGTCCAGTGTGCAGTGTAGTCGGACCTTGAAGAGGCAGTAACCACCATTTTAAATCATGCAAGCTCTGAACCTACTCACTTCTAAAGTCCTCTCTTTTTAACAGCAAGGGTGGAATGATGCAAACCACAAGACATTGGAGCAGAGATAGGCTATTCAGCCCATCAAATATGCCCTGCCATTTAATCAGGAGCGCATCTATTTTCCTACTCAGCCCCACTGGCCAGCCTTCTCCTCATAACCTTTGATGCCCTGGCTAATCAGGAACATCAATCACCACGTTAAATACACCAAAGGCTTCAACTGTCAATCATTACAGCTATATAGGTAACTGCCACTGACAAACTATCCTCTGACACTTCCCTCTATACTAATCCTTCTAGGCAAGACTACTTTGATATCGGAGTTGAGTAACCATTTATGTTCTTCTGTGACATTCCTTTAACCTTTTGGACTCCTGCCATTTTTAACCTTTCATAATATATACTCCGGACTGGGTTTATGGGTAAACTACAGTACGAATACCAGTACAAACCAGCTAGTGCTTGGGTATAAAACCAGTCCCGGAAAACAGGGTCCAAATGGTTATCATTCCTTCATACCCCTTTGCAAAAAAAAAAAATCAAACTACTAAGGTAAAATCTATGCCACAACAGTTCAAAATTCAATGGTTGTACTGACATCAATTCTTACATCTTCAATGTTCTGGCGATCATTACTGACCAGACTCAAGCGGATAAGCCTTGACAGTACTGTGGATTTAGTAACAGGCCGGAAACTTGGGACTAACTGTTTCACCACACGACACGCCTTTTCACCATCTACATTACATAAACTAGAAGCACAATGGAACCCTCAGAACAAAACAACTGATGCACTGACATCCCATCAACCTTAATGACGATTTCCTTCAAGCCAACACAGTGTATGCCATCTATGAACATGGTGCATTACTCACCAAAATTATTCAGACAGCATCTGCAAAACCCACAACCTCCATCATCAAGAGGGAGGAAGGCAGGTTCTATTTTGTGCAAAATCTTTCCTCTGAATAAAATAGATATTAGAAGACTGACAAACAAATGAAAGATCAATATTTCCATACAGGCAAGAATTCAGATTCTGATCACTATTTTGTCGCTCACACTAGGAACCCAAGAACTTCAATTTTAGACTGTAAATAAATTATCCTACAAGCTCGGTCTCCTTGCTCTATTCTTAAAGAATTGTTACCACCATTAATTCATCACCAAGGCCTCAGTAGGAAGAACAATTTCCAACCGAAAATTCCAAAATGCACGATAGTAAGCTTGGATTTATGTAGAAACATTAACGTCTTTCAAGACCATTACTCCTGTTACTTGTGCACAGAATGCCAAAATGAGCATAATTATCATCAAGCCTGTTAAATTGTTTTTCCGACCCTCAAAACAGGATTAAGTTTCTGCTCCTCTCTCTACCCCTAAACACCTCCCCCAATGGTCATTTCCTCATCAAGGTCATTTCACCATGACTACAAGCACCTGGAAGCATAAACATTACACACACTCAACTGGTTTGAAATGGCAGCAAGGACATCTCCCGCAACAACCACCTCCAACACCAAGGTCAGATGGCCTTTACCGACGGCTGGGTCAATCTCTAACACAATATTACACCCAAGCTTTTAAATAATTACTGGAAGCACGTCATCTACACCATGGCAAAATAATTAAATTACTTTTAAGAAAAATTAACTTGTTTGGATGAAAATGTTGTACTGTGCCTCAGCACTGAAAGCAACTCAATAAATTCTTGATTTGGGCTACAATGCCCTTCCATCTGAAGGACTCATTCTTAAATAAAAAATTGCAACCTGCGAAGTCTGGATTGTGAAGGTAGGTGCTGACCAATTAATCAAGGAACAAAGTGCCCAAACACCCATTTAGAAGACTGTCAAAAATACCTGGTGGCCACTGAATTCAAGCACAAGAGCTTCCAAATGCACCTCTATTCTACAGGTTACTGTGGTAGGTCTTATGAAGGCTGCACACAAACATATCCTCATGTCCTGTAATCAGATCCATTGTTTGACACTTTCCTACGGCAGTAAATAATTAAATATCTATGCTCTCGAAAGATCCCCATTTTCCTAAACACCAAAGAATAAGATCTAACAATCTTCCAGATTGCCTCAGAAGCTAGGAGATAAGAGGACCAAAATCGACATAGATTTAGTAGATCAAGCAAGTGGAGCTAATGTCAAGATTAATCAACTATAATATTTGCTTTGAGCTCAAATACCAATCTCTCAACTAAAATGATCCTCTTGTTAGTCAGAAGGGAGAGAAAATCAAAAATATCACAAAGAAACTAACATGGAGTCTTTCCTTCTCTAGGATGAAAATTGGAATAATTTAATCACTTGAAAATATTTCCTTTCTGTCTTTTCATGGGAAGAAGAACAGAAGACTTCTAGCTAAATAATCCAGTATTACATTTATTAGATTTGTCTGGAGCACTCAAAAACCGATACCAGATAACAGTCCTGTATTTTTACACATATAATGCAAACCCCCCCCCCCGTGTTATCTGCCTGTGCACCCAATACAAGAATATTTTTTACACGTTGAAAAAATGCACACAATAGGGGGCATGGGAAAGTCAAACCGGCAATTTATAGTGGGCATGGGAGTACAATTGTGGTATTGAAAGAACACACACAATTTATAGCGGCCATGGGAAAGACATGCCAGCAATTTACAGCGAGCGTGGAAATATTAAAGTGAGTGTGAGAATATAATAGCGGCAGTGAAAGAATGCACAATTGACAGTGGCTGTGGGAAAGACGCAATTTATAGCAAGCATGGGAATATTATAGCAAGCATGAGAATGTAATAGCGGCAATGAAAGAACACGCACAATTTATAGTGGGTGTGGCAAATTTTGAATTTGGGATTATCTCTTTATTGAATGCCATGGTATTCCTATAAACAAGACATTCTGGCTAAGGCACTGCTCCTTATCAATATCAATTGCCCAGACACATCCGGAAGGAGGAGATTAACATATCAAGTGCCTCAGATTTGAGACAACATTAGAATTTAAATCCTAATTAACTCTGAAGCCTGTCTTCGATCTATTTAATTAATTCCTCTCCAAAACTTAATATGTTGCAGCGGGATATCATCTATATAATGGGCGATTGATACCTCTGGGGCAAGTTAATCGTGTGTTAATTGCAGCAGATACTGGTATGTGGTTTGTCTCGTGTCCCATTTAAATGCTTTTGCCAATCGGAATTTAGAATACTACACCTGTGCAGTATATATGTGTGTGTGAGCTTATATGAATATATTTTTACACAATTTATGAATTGCTGAGGGTTATATACATGTGCGCGTTATATGAGTGAAAATACGGTAATCGACCAAGGAGCTCCACAGAATAAATCTCTAGATTTACCTTTGTGATGGTTTTGAAACTTGCACATGGTTCCATTACTGTCACATAATACTACATTTAGACTGTAACACACATGAAATCCTTTAACTTGTGTCTACCATAAGGAAGGCAGAGTGTTTCCACTTTGACAAGTACCCCTCACAGAAACCTACGGCACCTGGAGTTCCTACGTGTACTGACCAGGTCTGAATCTGCTTAGCTTCAGAGATCAATCTCAGGCATGGTTTGACCTTATGCCTAAATACAAATCATACTCATTGGAGGCTCGTTTAAAAATTTGAAAACAAAACTGGGAACACAACGTAGGTCCACCTGCATTCAACAGCACTACGTCAAGTGCACAGCCTGCTTAAGAACCCAGTGCACTTTTAACGTTTTGCTTTCCTTAAGAGGACATTCAATAGATCTAGCACACACTCAACAGGAGCAGCAATTGATTCACATTCCAGAATTTGCAGGCATCAATCCAATAGAAGTGTCAAAGAGCCAAGAGTGGAAGGGGCTGAAAAGACTACAAGGGATGGGAAGGCGGAGGAGGAAAACACAAAAGTGAATTCTCGATTTAAAATGTAAAAGGCAGATATAACTTACGAGAACGGCCAACATTATAGCAAATCAACAGCCATCTGCAGGGCATGTCGTGTGACGATGGTGGTGGGGAGGTTAAAAAAAAGGGCCCTGACCATCTGGATTCATGCACGATGTAAAGTGTAGAATTAAATAAAAAATGGTATTAATTTATCTGCTGTGTATTGGCACGAAGACCAATCGAAGCAGCCCCTTTTAGAGTGCGTTGGTACCAGTTTACTGCCGATGCAGGCCTTGGGTTTGCAAAGGCTGGCGGACAACCACACCCCACTGATGGATCGAGAGGATTTCAGATGGTTATTTTTTCCCCCGTTGGCTGTTTGGTCGTTATGGCCGCCGGCAGAAACAGTAGAGAAGGGATGGTTGTTTATAAACAACGTGCTGGGGTACGCAGGAAAAGACCCAAACTTGTCGGTCCAGCGGCTGGCCATTCGGTTGCACACACTCACAGATACACGTGAATGCTGGACATTTGAAGTGTGAGGCGTTCGTTTAGATTGGGACGCGCTGATCCCCTGATGTAGACACAACCAGTTGATTGGCTAATGTAGACTCGGAGAAGTGGACGTTCTCTGAAATGGGGCAGGGGGTGAGTGCGTGGGTTTCAACTGCACATTTCATCAAAAGAAAAAAAAATGCACAGAAACACCAGTTACTATCTAACCAATCACGATGCATTTTCATTTAACTTAACTTTTCAATATACACATACACACCGACCGGTATTAGATTTAAAACTTCATCCAACATTGAATATATAAAGAGCAAAGAAAATATTTTTTTCATTTTTTTTTAAAGCGGTTCAGCAGTCGAGTCGAAATATTCGGTCTTTTTCTGAATCTGTAAACAAATCTCTAAACATTATCCCACTCCAATATAAAACTTCAGGCGTCGACATTATACCCGCGTTGCTGTGCATTATTTTGGACAGTCACAAACCCAAGCAAGCGAACCTTGTGCATTTAAAACAGATTAAACCATTTTAACTTTTATTTTCAAATAGCCACATGTCATTAGGTCAAACTCCTGGAACTCTCCTAGCAGCATTGTGGGTAAACCCTCACCTCAGAGACTGCAAGAAGACAGCTCCCCGCCACCTTCTCAAGGGTATTAGGGACAGGTAATTAAAAGTTGGAACCTATGAAGCCCACATCCCTTGAATTAAAATAAAAATGGAAAATTCAGAGGAAGTAGGAAATCTATCAAAAACAGCCTTAATTCAGAACCAATAAATCAAGTAACTAACAAGGTTAAATCTAATCCTCAAAGACCTTGTCAGGACTGATAGGAAAACAGCTCAAGGCATAAAGAAGCTCTGAAAGCTAACCTATTCCATTCTTATACCAAACCCAACATTTAGTACCTGATCTGAAACAATTTAAGTAGCCATCGTTTTTTTTTTGGAGGGGGAAAAAGGAGAGAAGAGAGGAATTGTTTAATCAGCCTCACATATTCCAAACAATGAAAGCAAGTCTCATGGGCTCATTTACTATCCAGAAACCACTTCTGAAGGGATAGCCAGGTGCACAGCCATAAGTGCATATGTTTTGAAGACAGAAGAATTGGCCTGTGATCCCTACAATTCCATTTGTGAGTGGCCACTAAGGAAGTTCTCATTTGGGATTCTAGTTTTTAAAACATGAAGTTCCCAACATTTATTTTTTAAATGTACTAGGCAGTAAGGGCTAAGATCTGGAAGATTTTGCCATTGGTTAAAAGGGAGAGATTGGGGGGATAGAGAGAGGAGAGAAAGAAAACAAGAAATAACTTCTATACAGGAAGGATGGAGAATTTTTGAACATATTACAGACAAGAGGATATGCCAAACATCTCTTTAGCATCACCTTGAGAAGGGTGGTGGGTGGCAGTGACTTGCTTTTAACTGCAAACCAATATGTACAATTAATTGAAATAAAAAGCCACATTTTAACAGACAGTGCAACTAGAATAAATTGGAATTATGATTTTTGAACCCAACCCAAAACGTGGAGTTATCCATGGATGCTGCCTGACTCGTTGAGTCCCTCCAGCTTCTCTTTGTTCCCTCAGGTTCCAGTCAACAATTTTTGTGTTTCTTTATGATTTTTGATGGTTATGATGAAGCCAGGCAACATGGCACAGGGAAAAGAATGAACAATTCAATTATCTTTCAGAGACCTGCATTCTCATGAAAAGCCATCAACCTTAAATGTTGACATGCTCTCTCTCACTCTCTATCTCTACAGATGCTGCTCTATTTGCTCAGGACTATCAGATATTCAGCATCTGAATTATTTTCATTTTGAGAATTTACCTTCTGACATCTGTCAGAAAGTCAATTTTATGCAGATACACTGGGAGAAGAATTTGTATACGAATAAATCCTTATTTCTTGCAGACTTTTTTTCTTCTTTAGGGTAGTTTCCTATCACAGTCTTGGAATATGCTTTCTTCTTGAGTCAGAAGTCACTAAATGTTTTGGCAATGTGACTTGACATATTTGATCTTCTCCTCACATGTTCTTGACACACGTCCAGATGAAGTTCACCAAATACCCAACAGGAACAGAGGACAACCAAGCTATTTTCCCAATTATTTTTAAACCATAATGATTATTAGAACAAGCATTGTTAATTTTACTGGAATCCCTTCATTTCCTTAAATCTGCAGTAAGTTTAACAGTCAATAAGTGTACTGTATACCAAATCATCCGTTTTGGACTAGCAGTGGAGGCATTTATCAAACGTCTTATCTATCTTAGTTGTAGTAGAATCAGTGAGGCATGAGTAAATACTGGGAGAACATTATACATTATAAAACACAAGAGAATAACTTCAAGGTAGTAATTTGTTTCAAGTCCTGATGGCAACTGAGTACCTGACTGTAATTTATTATTCTAACATTTTCTGCCTTGAAATCACTTCACAGAAGCATTATTTATATTAAATGAAAACTCAACTCAAGTAATTAAATAATTAAACATAGCTTAATAAAACAGTGCAGTGCTGCTGTGGTAGCAAGACCTTAGCCAAAGTGTTAAAAGATCTGGAAGAAATTTACAAGATCTTTAGATACTTTAATGTGAGAACTCCTTTACTGCACTTCCTAAATATCCTTTACTGTAAAAGGTTCTCAAGAGCATCTACTTCAATCCAGATATTATCTGGGTGAGGAAGTAGCCAACTAAATCTTTGGTTTTAAAAGGGTATGCTATCCTGAATACACTCTTTTTGTTCAACCTAGATTCAACTCTGGTGCAGAACAGCATCTCCACTCCGCAAACAATTGTAATTTTGCTATAGTTTAGATTCTATCTGGATTTCAAAATCAATTCAAAAGATTTGATCGGTTTCTTCACTATTTGAGGCAATTTGTACATTTATGGCATGTGATTATGAAATTTAATTAGACTTAATACATTGAATTATCCCATGCACTTAGATTAGCTGTCCAATGGGCACCTTGAACCAAACATTTAGAGTTTAAAAGGTACACTGGAGCTGCTATCAACACACTTTTGACAAAGATTGGTAGATTTGATGTGGCATAATTGCAGTAGGTGAAATAGAAGAAGGTTACTATGTTCTCAAATCACAACAAAAGGTCTTTTACTAAAAAAGTTGTAAAATTAAAATATTCAAGATTCCAAACATTATACTGAAGTCACCATTACTCTTGGCACAATAAAATGAAATCTAAGATCTAAAAGACACACAGAATGCAAGACAAAGACTAACTTACCAATAAACTTACATGGAAATACAGATTCAGGATTAGTAATTCCAAAAGATTTAGCTTAATATTTGCTAGGTTTTAGAATACACTAAGGCACCAAACTCAGTCGGAATATTTAAATGTTTCAATAACCACTAAAGGCCCACTGCAATCTTCTAGATTATGGGCCCCATCCCAACTCTGTTCCAGCTTCACACATGGTTGGAGGTGAAAAACAACCAACATTAACAATGGATCCACTCTCACCTCGAGTAGCGTCGCCGCTGTGGGCTGCGATGGCGATAATCATCATAACGGGGTCGCCTGGTCCAGGGAGGTGGTGGGCCACGGTAACGCTTCCTCCTTTCACCAGATGACAGCTCCACTCGGACACGAACGCCACACAAGGTTCTGCAACAGTCGGTAAGAGGTGACTGTTAGCAGCAATGGAGTACAAAATAATTGAAGGTTTGTGTTTCTCTCGGACAACTGAACCTCAACATGATGCAGCCCTTATTCCCCAAAAACAATGACTGGGTGAAACTGGTTCCAAAATTCACGAATGACATCTCAACAGACAGAAATAATATTGTGATGCAACAAGCCAAGCAGGCCAGAGTTCATTGGAGACACAAAAGACAGCAAAGGATGGAATCTGGAGCAAAAAGAAATCTGCTGGAATAGGTCAGAAGGTTGAGCAGCATTTATGGAGGCAAAGGGATGATCAATATTTCAGGTTGCAATCTTGCACCTGATTTAAGAGTAAAGGGAGAAGATAGCAAAGGTGAATCAAGAAAGAAAATCACAGGTCAGTTCATTTGATGATCGGTCTCTTCTCTGCTCACTTCACATGGGCTGGCTACAATAGCAATCATATCTTACCATCATTATGCAGGACTTTAGTAACATCACATCTGGGTTAGTGCAATATTTTGCTTCCCCTACTAAAAAATATACTTGAAGCAAAGATTGAGGAGACTAGTTCATGGGATGACAGTCATCCCATGCTAAGTTAGGCTCTATTCCTTAGGCTTTAGAACAGGGTGGTCAACCCATGGTAAATGCGCCAAAATGATTAGAAATGGCGCATTGAAGGAAACACTGTTAGTGCAGAGGGTGACACGAGTAGGAGGAGGTCCATTAGCATAGACGGAGGCCTGATTAGTCTAGACAGATTCAAATTCCTCCCCACCCCCAACTAAAACCAACACACACCTCTTTCTTTTCCGCTCCGTCCACCCTCCTCCTACTGTTCACTCTCAGCTTATTAAAAGGTTGAAGCCAAATACAACAAGACGACCTCCAAAGCCAGTTCTCACAAGACCTATTAGTCGCTGTTTATTTTGACGCATGACATGTAAAAGGTTGGCCACCCTTGTTTTGGAAGAATGAGATAATCAAATCAAAAAATTTTTAATACTTAACTGGACTGAAATGGAGAGATATTCCTTTGCTCCCTCCATGAACACTCTTACAGATTTTCATGTTCACAGTAGACCATTCCTCCCATTTTCAGAACACCTGACACAACTGAAACCTTTTCTGCTCTCCAGGATATTTTCAGTCTAAGCTGGTTGCATGCCAGAAGTTACTTAAATTTTCCACTCCACCCATTCAGTTCTGCCTACTTAAATGTTGCAGTATCACTAAGGTGAACACAAATATAATCATTAATCCCAGTAAGAGTGTGCTATTATTTGCTAAACTGAACCTGACTTTACAGGAAGAAAATGTTAATTTTCTGACACCAACTCATACCTCACTCTGGATCGTGACATTATCAGTGAATGTCAGACCATCATCTGCACGTCATTGGCTGCATCTCTTCTAGACATTACTTCCACAGCCTCTCAACTAACCCTCCCCCACAAAAATAAAATGTCCTTCCCCCGATACACTCAAGCTGGACTATCCAGACAGCGTCATCATTTTAACCCGTTGTTGTCATTCAGAAGTAAATTTCTTCCTAATAGGTGGATATTGGGATGAATTTCTGGTTGAAGGTGCTACCTCAGGTATTGCTAGGGTAATGAAATTGAAGTCAAGGGTAGATATTTAGTATCCCTTTTGGAAACTGCCATCGGCTGGCATGACGGTAGCCTAAATGTTACCTGCTATTTATCCATCTATGCTCAAATGTTGTTTAGATCTTGCTGCATACAAACTTCATCTAGAAGATGCAAATGCAATTGGGCAATATGGAATCAGTGAACACTCCCATTCCTTGCCTCATGGTAGAGGTCTACTGACGAAATACAACAAAGAACTGCTGGGAATAAGCATGATTAAGCATTAACTACCACAAGTATCATACTTTGTGTCAGTTATGGCTCCAACCATTAGAAAGTGCTCCCTTTGATGTCGATTGACTCCAGTTTTACTGGAGCTCTATGGTGCCTAACTATCAAATGGACCCTTAATGTGATGGGCAGTTACTCTCATGCCACTTGAATTCAGTTCTTCAGTCTATATTTGAACCAAAGCTACAGAAAAAAAAGTCTGGCAAAATTTGACCCGAACAAAATCTAAAATGGGAGCCCTCTCATCGATGACAATAGTCACTTTGCTTGTGGTTGAGACCATTCTGATGGGTGAGAAATTAATCAGATTGAAGTAGTCCTGCTTTTTGTGAATTCATTCCCCCCCCCCCCCATCTTACTCATGTCCCCATTCGATGTTCCAATTTAGCACTGTTTCCAGAGTTATTACAGAACAAAGATTGCATTTGTGCAAACTGCCCCCGTTCTCTATGGATCTAGAATATTCCGTTTGCAGTCATTTTCGCTCATCTTTACAAACTTTTGACTATTCTTTTTTGACAAAGTTACCCCTTTCATTAAAGGATAAGCACATTTACCCTGCAAGCTCAGTAATTTCCAGAGCTACTCCTGTCAAGGTACAAAAAGTGACAACCAAACCACACAGTACAATTCAAACAGACTTTATTCGAATGACACTAGTGGGAATGAGCAGTCGTTAGTGTTGGGGAGACAAGGTTACCTCAGTAAGACTGTTTGGTCTCATTCAAAGAACAGTCACAGGTCACAATATTTAAGGCATTTTCCTGCATACAAATTGGTTATCATTTCTTTGATCGTATTGTTACAACTTATGTTTTGCATTTTGCATATCCTCTTCCGAAAGATAGGGAAATGGTTTGTTGTCAATCATTTATTCTTATGTACATAATTAAGAGACAGCCTTCTTGTAGACAAAAATCAACAGAAGTCTGGAAGGGTTGCTCTCAGTACACACCAATATCCATTCTCTGCCTGCCTGATTTCTGGTTTTCAATGAACACATGCAAATGGCTAGTTTCATTCTAATCTTAAATTATTAAAGTTAACAAAAACTTCTGGGTAGAAACAATGTCAACCAGGGACTGAGTGGCGCAGTCAGTAGGCTGTTTCATGTCGGGCCTCCACCTTGAGCAGATGGAAAAATGGGAATTTACTTTTCAGACAGCAGCCCTAAAAGGCTGCTCCAGCATCCCATTCATATCGAGGCACCTCACAGTGCCCTCCGGATCTGACGGAGGTGGAGCAACTGGTGCCGTAGTGCCACCCGTCATAAATACGCGGCAGAGCAATGGCTGTCTTTCCTATCCATAATCTCCCACGCAGCTGAAACTGCTCTATGATTCCCAGAACAGTTCCAGTTGCGAGGGGAATTATGGGTAGGGAAGACAGCCATTGCTCTGCCACTTTTTGAGCCACAGAGGGCGGCCCAGTGAGGCTGTCTCAGCCTGCACCGGCCGCCCCCTGCTGCTCCATCAGTTCCCACAGCTCCCGCCCGCTGTCCCGACGGTCCCTGCTGCCCGATGACCCCCTCTGCCCCAAGGGCTCCTCGCTGCCCCTGGCTTAGAGGAAGAGGGGTGAGTGGGGAGATGGGTCGCAGGCTGATGGCATCATCAGCCCACCCATAAACAGCCGCTTAGCACGGCTGAACATTCAGATTGATCAGCAGAGGGCTGAAACCACGGAAATTATCCCTCTCGGAGGGGTTGGAATATGCGCTCGGAGATCGCTTCCACGCATTCATAAAGGTAGGTGATTATGAATTTTGGAGGAGTTTCTCTGTCTTCACATCTCAACTTTTGGGCTATCTGAAATGTTCTCGTGTTGCTGGATGCTTATTGAAGCCTTTGACAATTTACATCGCGACTAACAGGTGTGCTTTTGGGCAGGAAACTGATTTATGAACGAGCTGTCTTTCGACAGCTCGTTGACTCTATCGGTAGTTATTTAGCATTATTGTGTTAAAGATATCAGGCAGGCATCAGGATATCTGGATTCTAGGGGTTCTGTAGTAGAGGTGAGAATTGATTCCTTTCTGGGAGGTTTGTTAGCTTTAAACATAACCTGTTCTCTGGAAGCTTCTGACTGAGTAAACTTCTGCTGTGTTTTTTAATAAACAATTTTTGTAGCTATCTTATAAACACAACTTTCTAAACTCTGTTGTCTAATCTCTGCTTGTAAGAAATGTATATAATTCTCCCAGATTTCCAGCTGATCTCATGGCACCATCCATAGCTATGCTTTCAATATTCTTTTCATTTACTTTGTAGAATTATATCATCTTCAGTATTCCCAATTACATTTGGGTACCGGTGGTGACAGTGAGCCACTTCCCCAAATTGCTGATGGACTTTGATAATGCTCCCACATGGTTTTGGAAATTGGGCAGACTCAACAACTTTATAAAATAAAGCCTGCAGACACTGACTGTATTATAATACATAAAAGTGCTGGATAAACTCAGCAGGTCATGCAACATCTATAGGAACACACAGGCATCCAACGTTTGGGACCTGAGCCCTTCATCAAGGCATTTTGTCAGATTTTCTTATTGCATAATTCATCATTTTACTTTGGTAATTTCATGAATGAATCATTTTATTGTTGAATACACAAGTGTAATATACAATGAAATTATTTTGCTTTTTCTGTTTACAACTATATCTCTAAATGAATTAACTAATAATCTGGTGGTTAAACGTACCAAGAATATGGATACAGTTTAGAAAACATTTTGGTTTAATGAGATTTTCTCTCTCTAGTCCAATTTTTCCTAATTATTTCTTAAAACCCACGATTGAGGTAACTTTTTTTAAAAAATGGGATAGATTGGGCATAAAATGTTTTAAAGATTTATTTGTTGAGGGGAGTCTCGCTTCCTTTGAACAATTTTCAGTTAAATATAATCTACCAAATACTCTCATTATCTACAGATTAGAATTTTTTTTACGATCTCAATTACATACATTTCCTAAGAGGATTGATAAGAATTTAATTGATGTAATTTTTAATTTAAAACCTTTCTATAATAGTTCAATATCTAACATTTATGTTATGTTATTGGAAATAAGAGAGGCTCCCTCAGATGAAATTAAAAAAGCCTGGGAACAGGACCTACAGCTTTTAATTCCTGAAGCAACTTGGAATGCAATTTTCAAATTGGTTAGTATCTCTTTATGTGCCCGCCACTCTCTCCTACAATTTAAAGTCATCTATAGGGCTCACATATCCAGTCAAACTATCATTTTTATGTGGATGCATTTTCTCTTTGTGTTAAATGCAATAATGGAGATGCTTCATTAATTCTTATGTTTTGGACATGCCAGAGTCTTGAGAAATAGTGGATCGAAGTATTTCAAACTTTCTCTGTTCTTTTTAAACCAAATTCCTCAACTGCTTTATTTGGTATTGTTGGCGTGAGTGCTCGAGCGTTAACATCATCTGAGCTACATATATTAGCTTTTATTTCTCTTATGGCTAAAAGGGTGGTGTTGCTCAGATGAAGGGATGTTATCCGGCCTCATCATGCTCAATGGCGATGTGACGTCATGTCATGTTCAAACTTAGAAAAGATTAGATGCTCAATTTCCGATTTGAATGTAAATTTTCAAACACCGTGGGGATCTTTTTTGATTTACTTTAATAATTTCTGATTTGTTATGAAGGTAAAAATGTTGACTGAAGAGGTAATTGATCACTCTGATAATTTTTTTTTTTGGCCATATAACCGTTTATTTACAGCATGGAAACAGGCCATGTCGGCCCTTCAAGTCCATAATGGTTCACTTGAACAACTCCACTAGCTCCTCCGCAAACTCCTGAGGAAGTAGAGGCTTTCTTCATGATGCCATTGGTGTGTTCATGACTCCCAACACGTCCACAACCCACCAGGTTTATGACAAGGTCAAAATGCTGACTCAAGATTTCATGGATTAAAAACCATCTCGCGCAATCACCCAAAAGAGCTTCAGCAGACAGCCAAACAGCTTTTCTTGGTAGTGGGTTTAGATTTTCCTTTTTAAAAAAAAATATTAACAATACAATATAATTTGTTTGATTAAAATGTGGAGTACCTTGGATGAAACTATATGATGGAAGTATAAGGTATCCCTTTTAATTTTAACATATTGTGGCGGCTCACCACGAGGCAGGCGAACCGGCCCCACTTGTAAGCCACGCAGCAGGGCAGCCGGTCAAAATGGTGCCTTCGGGGCTCAGAAGCCCGCGCTGGGGGACCACGTTACGCCCGGGTTACATCAGCACCCTCCAGCGCGGTTCTCAGCCAGGTCCAGGCTGGGAGTACAAGTCCAGCCCAGCAGCCTGCAATAAAGCAGTCTGCTCACTGAGCTCAACCCGTCTGGTTGTGTGTGTGTGTGTGTTCTTTCAGGAGCAGGTGTAGCTGCCGCTACAATTGGTGACCCCGACTGGTTCAAATGTCTTTGAACCCATCATGAATGAGCCTGGGATCAACGTTATAGCGTGAAACTGCCTGAATTCTGGGTTCAGGAGGCAGAGACCTGGTTCGGCCATGCGGAGGCTGTTTCACCTCTGCCGGATTTCGTCCGACATGACCAAATTCAACCATGAAGGTCGCTGCCCTGGACCAGTCCACCGCCAGACGCGTGCTGCACCTTGTTCAGCACCCACCCGCCGAGGACAAATAAGAAAGCATCAAGCGAGTGCTTACCGGGACCCTCCAGACACCAGCGTGCCACTCAGATGCTGCACCTCGACGCCCTGGGGGACAGGTCCCCGATGGAGCTGATGGACAAGATGCTCACACTCTTGGGTGAGCATACCAACTGCCCACTCTTTGTGCATTTTCTTCGACTATATGTCCGGGTACATCAGGCCGCTGCTGGCCAAGGAGAGCTTCACCGACCTGAGGAAGGTCACCCAGAAGGCCCAAGAGCTATGGCTCACACGATTCCCGGAGGGCTCAGTGGTCCGGCAGGTCACGAGGCACGGGCACAACCACACCAAGCCTGCCCCCTAGTGCTGTGGTAGAGCACCCAGCCCCTGCAGGGGCCCCCAAGAGCATAACCATGGCCAAAGCATCCGCTCCAGGTCTCTGCTTCTACCACCAGAGCTGGGGAGCCAAGGCTCGGAAGTGTTGTCAGCCCTGCTCGTTCCAGGGAAACGACCAGGCCGGCTGCTGTTAATGGCTGCGGCGGCTGGCCAAGGACACAGCCTCCTCTACCTGCGGGACTCAGTCAGTGGCCAGCGGCTCCTCGTTGACACTGGAGCCCAGATCAGCGTCATCCCGGCCACGGCCGTCAAATCCAGGAATTGACCTCGTGGACTTCCCCTCCGTGCGGCCAACGCAACGGCAATCAGACATATGGAGACAAGACAGTCCACTTCCAGATCGGCCAACGGAATTTTGTGTGGAGGTTCACCGTTTCGTCCCTCCTGACTGCCATCCTGGATGCAGACTTCCTCCTTGCACACGGGCTTCTGGTGGACATTCGAGGTAGGTAATTCGCCTCCCGCTCGGAGCAACTGCAGATGGACACGATCAGCACGCCCAGAGACGAGTTCCAGTGAATCCTAGACAAGTTCCCGACACTCCTCAAGCCACAGTTCTCCGCTGCCTCGCCGCGCCACAAGGTGTTCCACCACATCCCCTCCCAGGACCCACCGGTTCACGCCAAGGCACGCTGGTTCCCGCCTGACAGGTGGCGAAGGAGTTTTCACACCTGTTGGAGCTGAGGATCATTTGGCGGTCCAACAGCCCGTGTGCCTCGCCGCTCCACCTGGTCCTGAAAGCCTCCGGCGGCTGGCATCCCTGTGGAGACTATCGACAGCTCAACGAGGCAACAGTTCCTGACTGTTATCCCATCCCTCATATCCAAGACTTTACAGCCAACCTGCAGAGTGCCAGGTTTTCTCCAAGGATGACCTGGTGCGCGGCTATCACCAGATCCCGGTGTACCCTGAGGACATACCCAAGATGGCCATCATCATCCCCTTTGGCTTGTTCAAATTCCTGCGCATGTTGTTCGGGCTCAAGAACGCCGCTCATAGCTTCCAGCACCTCATGGACTCCGTGGGCAGGGACTTGGATTTAGTCTTTATTTATTTGGATGACATCCTCGTCGCCAGCAAGGACCAGACGCAACACAAGGCCCATCTACGTGCCCTTTTCTCCCGACTGGCCAACTTCAGTCTTACCATCAACCAGGCCAAGTGCCAGTTCAGGAAAGTCCATGCAGTTCCTGGGCCGAAGGAGCCACGCCCACTGCTGCGAAGGTTGCCACTATCAGGGAGTTCCCACGCCCGGAACCTCAAGGGACTGCAGGAGTTCGCAGATTTGGTAAACTTTTACAACCGCTTCATCCCAGGAGCTGCACGCATCATGCAGCCGCTATTTGCCCTCATCGCAGCCAAGCACAAAATGCTTCCTTGGAACCTAGAAGCCTGCACCGATTTAGAGGCCACCAAGGATGCCCTCGCAAAGGCCACCATGCTCGCCCACCCGCACACCGACCTGCATACTGCACTCTCTGTCGATGCCTCTGCCACAGCCATCTGTACCGTCCTGGAGCAGCTGGTGAATGGACATTGGAAGCCGCTGGCATTCTTCAGCCGCCTGCTCCACCCGCCGGAACGCAAGTATAGTGTCTTCGACCGCGAGTTATTGGGCATGTATCTGGCGGTGCGGCAGTTCCGCTATTTTTTGGAGGGGAGGACTTTTACCATCTTCACTGACCACAAACCCCTCACCCAGGCACTTGCGATGGCAAAGGATCCCTGGTCGGTCCCCCAGCAGCGTCACCTCTCCTTCATGTCGGAATTTACCACCGACATTTGGCACAAGGTGGGGAAGGACAATGTGGTTGCCGATGCACTCGTGACCAGCCATCTGGGCGCTAACGCCCGGCCTCGACTTCGACCAGCTCACCTGGGACCAGAAGTCTGATGAGGAGATGAGGGCCTTCAAGACCGCCATCACAGGCCTGCAGTTCCAAGACCTCCCGACTCTGAGCGGCGAAAGAACCATCCTGTGCGATGTCTCCTTGGGCACCCCGCGGCCAGTGGTTTCCCCAGCAGTGGCACAGGCAGGTCTTCTGTCACATCTGTGCTCTGGGCACAGCTCACCAACAGGTTGGGGATTCAGCTACACCGCACCACGGCCTACCACCCGCAGGCCAATGGACTGGTCGATCGTCTACACCGCCACCTTAAGTCGGCACTCATAGCCCGCCTCACTGGTCCCAACGAATTGCCTTGAGTGCTCCTGGGCATCCGCTCCACTCCTGAGGAAGATCTGCAGGCGTCATCAGCTGAGCTAGTCGACGGTGTGCCACTGGCACTAGCTGGTGAGTTCGTCAACACACCTCACAATCCCCAGCGGTCGCCGCATGAACTGCTTCCTCACCTCAGGACACGCTTGGACTTGCTCGAACCCCCACCGCCACCCAGGTATGGCACCCACCCAGTCTCATGATCCCGGACAACTACTTTCCACGGAGTAAGTTTTCGTTCAGCAGGGCCCGATATTCACGCTGGACATGGGCGGCAGGCAGGAGCTGTTTACCATGGACAGGCAGAAGCCAGCGCACCTCGGTCCCACCGAACCTGTGGTCGTTGCCCAGCCCAAGAAGCGAGGCCACCCGACGAAAAAGGACAATGGCGCCGGTTCTGGTGGGGGGGGGGGGGGGGCTGTGTGGCGGCTCACCACAAGGCAGGCGAACCGGCCCAGCTTGTAAGCCACGCGGTGGGGTAGCCGACCAAAATGGCGCTGTCGGGGGTTTCCCTTCCTTCCAGCACGGGGCTCAGAGGCCCGCGCTGGTGGACCACGTGATGCCCAGATGACGTCAGCACCTTCCAGCGCGGTTCTCAGCCAGGTCCGGGCTGGGAGTATAAGTGCAGCTCAGCAGCCTGCAATAAACCAGTCTGCTCACTGAGCTCAACCCGTCTGGTTGTGTTATTTCAGGACCAGTGGAGCTGCCGCTACAATATATCCATTTGTACTCTGTAGTTTTGGATGTGAAATTTCAATGTTAATAAAAATATTGAAAAAAAGGAATAATCCAAACTGACCCATTTTCTACTAAAACAACCTCACACTCAATGTCACTAAAATGGAGGAGGTGGTTGTGGACTTTAGGAAGGGAAAACTGAGGTGTACAATCCAGTGATCATTGGCGATGGGACGTAGAGAGGGTGAGGAAATTTAAATTCCTGCGAGTCACCACCTCGGAGGACCATTCCTGGACCCAACACATGAATGTCAAATGTGAAGACAGCAGGTCAGTGCCCCAATTTTCTCAAGAGCTTGCCTTGCGGAGGTTTTGTACGACATCGAAAACCTTGGCAAACTTCGAGTTGTGGAAAATGGCTTCATAATGGCACAGATGGCAGCACCAATACACCTGAGTGGAAAGCCCTGCAAAAGATAGTGGATACATCCCAGGCACTGAGAAAATTGAATACTGAATTTGGAATCATCAAGGATCCACACCACCCAGGACCTATACCTCTTTCTTGCTGCCACAAGACTCGTACCATCAGACTAAGGTACAGTTGCTGTACCCCTCCATCATCAGACTCCTCAGCAACAAATTCAATCAGAGGCTCATTTAAGAACTCATACTTTGCATATTTATTATTGAATGTTTATTATTTGAATTATAGTTTGTTTGCACTCTTTCTGTATGCGTCTCTTTTCTTGAATAGTCTTTGGTACTGCTGATAAGTATAAATTCTATGGGCCGCATTTTCTGCTTTATCTCCGATTTCCTGACCTGCACATGGAGCTGTGCTCAGGATGGAAATGTGATTGGTGAGGATCATCTGGACCTGTTTCCGTCCAGGATATCTTTGATGCAGTATATGCCAATAAATCTGAACTTTGACTTTAAACCGATAACTTTAGATTTTATAAACACCCTTTTACCATTCAATCTCTCCTTTTGCCCAACCTTTACTTATTTCATAAACACCCTTTTACCATTCAATCTCTCCTTTTGCCCAACCTTTACTTATTTCATAAACACCCTTTTACCATTCAATCTCTCCTTTTGCCCAACCTTTACTTATTTCATAAACACCCTTTTACCATTCAATCTCTCCTTTTGCCCAACCTTTACTTATTTCATAAACACCCTTTTACCATTCAATCTCTCCTTTTGCCCAACCTTTACTTATTTCATAAACACCCTTTTACCATTCAATCTCTCCTTTTGCCCAACCTTTACTTATTTCATAAACACCCTTTTACCATTCAATCTCTCCTTTTGCCCAACCTTTACTTATTTCATAAACACCCTTTTACCATTCAATCTCTCCTTTTGCCCAACCTTTACTTATTTCATAAACACCCTTTTACCATTCAATCTCTCCTTTTGCCCAACCTTTACTTATTTCATAAACACCCTTTTACCATTCAATCTCTCCTTTTGCCCAACCTTTACTTATTTCATAAACACCCTTTTACCATTCAATCTCTCCTTTTGCCCAACCTTTACTTTATCCCCTCCCAAACTTCCCTGTATATTTCCAAAGCCTATCAATTCTATCTGCTACTAAATGGTCAACGAAAGTTCTCAAGAGAATGTTACAGATATAAATTGCTCTTTAATTTCAAATGCAATAGGAAATCCTAGTTTTAAATGTAACCATTGAGGAGGGATTTTAAGCAGAATACATGCCGATAACCAGCAATTTCCAAATGTGAGCGAGTAACTGTTGCAAGAAGAAAAAAAATTGAAAAGCATGACTGTACAGACAGGTGACATCTTTCAGAATCAGATTAGAAACTGGAACCTGTGAGGCCTAAGAGAGGAACTTTCGCACAAATTACCTTGCGATACTGCATTGAAACTACTTTGTCTGATGCATTTGGTGTCTGATAATGGAGTGGCAGATCTTCGAGACTGCTGTGTTAAATCTGTTGATGTCATAACTAGATCCATACCTGCCATCCAACTCTCGAACAGCATCTGCTGCATCACGAGGGTCCTCAAACTCTATAAACGCAAAGCCAGGAGGATTCCGTGCAACCCACACATTCCTCAGGGGTCCATAGTAGCTGAATGAACGCTCCAGCTCCGTCTTGTTTCCATTGGTTCCCAGGTCACCCACATAGACTTTACAGTCAAGTGGACAGGAATCGCGGCGCATCATTGCTCAGCTAAATTTCTTTAAACAAGAACAGAAATGTAACATTAAGATGCACATTACTAATATTATGTAGTTTACCAAGGCTTTCAATTAGCCAAACACTGAAAAGAAAATTAATACACTGAAATATACGATTCATAGTAAATTATGAATGCTTCCTCAGCATAAGCTTTGCCAAGTGTGCATAAAAATTCTCAAACTTTGATTTTTATACGAAGAACTTAAAGGAAGAATAGTTCATCCAAAGAACTAGGTGAAGTTTGGTGCCTTCTACTGAAATGCTGATTTCCACTTAATATTCAGGCGTGTGTCACAAATCCTAGGAAACTGACGAGATCTGCATGGCTTTTGGCAAAACCTGACAGTTATAACATTGCTTTTCACCCAGAATTGACAAAGCGCAATACTCTACACATACAACACCAACTCAATTTTCATGAAATACCCATCACACCAATAGCCTGAAATACAAGTGGTCAAAACATCATGCATTGTAGCTCAGGTAACAGAGACTGAATAATTAATTCCAAGTCAGACATGTGAACATCTGAATCCAATTAATTTAACACTAAAATTGAACAGTAACATGCAATTATATATAGTTTTTAATGAACAAATGTGGGTGAATGGTTAAGTGTTCTTTTTCCATACACTCAGTTTAGAAAAGTAGCAGTTACAACACTTAGTTGTCACTCAGCTGAACTCGGTCTGCAAGATTTATTTCGGATTTCTTACCAACAATAGATTTTGTGGAAGCCCATTGTGTAAAGTTAACAAAATTACCAGTGCTGATTAGAACACCACCCCTCATTTATATTTATTGACAAATTTACCTCTAATTAAATAAGACCAATTTGATTTCTGATTAGCAAATTGAAAACATTTCCCAGGGAACCACAGTTCTTCAAGCCTTAAAACTAATGTAGTTACATTATCCCCTCAAAACCGATCAGCAAACTCCAAGGCCTGGGACTCAACACCCCAGTGGGTAATTGGATCCTTGATTTCCTCACCGAGTCCACAATAAGGATTGGTAAGAACATCTCCACCAGTACCGGACAGAGCACCACGGGGCTATATTCTTAGCCCCCTGCTCTACTAGCTTTACACCTATGATCGTGTGGCGGATTAGGTTATATTTTATATTGAATATAGACATTTTTTAAAAGGAGATTAATTAACACTTCAAAATAGATCTCATTTAAAATGCCAGAGGTCTTCTCAAGCCAGACAGTCCAGGCTCTGAGTGCCTTTGCAAAAACTTTGAAGAATGCCTATAAGGACTTCACAAGTAGGTGTTAATTGGACATGCTGTGGAGTAATGGATTATTGTTTTGGAAAGCAACTGAGTCTGGTGCACTCAGTCTGTCTGAGTGCAGAGTGGTTTTCTTTTAGAGAGAATTGAGTTCTACAGTTCAGCAGCAGCAGCTGGGACTGGAACATGGCAAGCTTGTGGAAAAACCCCATTTTGAAGATGAGTTGTGAGTTCTTAGTTCAGCCTGTTCAAATTCCTTGTGGTCCATACAAGAGGAGATGGGTGGCTGTATAATGTTTCACGAAATATTTAAAACAAAAAGGAACTCTGTGATGACCTGAAAGAAAGAGGTTATCATCTGGAAAACCCTGATGGGGCAAGTTTCTTCGGCAAGACACTGAAGTGGCTGATCAGAAGGAATGTGGGTGTCCAACGAGCAACAAATCTCTCTCTGAAAACCGACAAGAATCTTCCTGAGCAATAACCATTTACCTTTCAAGCACCAAAGCCTGGTGAAATTCATAAATGTTAAATTCTATGCACAGTATAAGAATTGCCTGCAACCAGTGAACTTGGAGGAGTGAGAAGTGAGATTAGATTGTGAATCAAAGATCTTTTCTGAACTTACACACATATTACATACACATGCTCTTAGAATTAGAAGGGGGTTAGGTTAAATTAAAAGTATCAAGTTAGAGTTTGATCCTGTGTTCATGCTTAAAGATAATTAAAAGCAACTTTTGTTTAAGTAACCATTTGTCTTGGTGAATTTCTATTGCTGCTGGTCTCATAACATTACGACAACAAAACCATCTACAAATTTGCTGACTGTACCATGGTATTGGGTTGTGTAAGATGTGTAAGACCCAATGATCATTGGGGGAAATCAGAGGTGGAAAGGAGGATCTTTGCTGGACCTAACAGACTAATGCCATTGTGAAGAAAGCACATCAGTGCCTCATCTTCCTCAGGAGTTTGCAAAGGCTTGGTATAACATCGGAAACACTGGCAAATTTCTATAGAAGTATGGTGGAAAGTGTACTGGACCGGCTGTATCACAGTCTGGTAATGGGGACACCAATACCCCTGAGCATAAAGCCCTCTGCAAAAGGTAGTGGAAACAGTCCAGGAAATCACAGGCAAAATCCTCACCATTGAGAACATCTACAAGGAACGCTAACATCAGAGAGCAACAGCAATCATTAAGGATCCACACCCAGCACAGGCTCCGTTCTCACTGGCACCATCAGGAAAGAGGCATAGGTGCCACAAGACTCGCACCACCAGGTTCAGGAACTTGCTGCTACCCCACCATCTCCAGACTCAATGGCAAACTCAGACTTAAGGCCTCTTATGTTTGCACTTTGTTTTTTTTCCCCTCTTTACATTTCTTTATTTGTTTACCTATGTTCATGTGTACAGGTTTTTTTTGCACTACCAAGTGATAATTTTGCCTCGACCACAGAAGAAAGGATTTCAGGGTTGTATATGTCATGTACTCTAACAATAAATCTGAATCTGATTTCAGTAGTCACTGCAACTTTTAGAGATATGCTAGTGTTATTGCTACTTTCCTATTAAACACAACAAAATTTAACAGTGAGTTGCCAACATTCATTTTAAAAAAACTATATCTGACAAAGCAGAATGAACTAGGCCTGTGGAGCTGACTGTTGCAGACCTTAATTGGAATCAGGAGATTGTTTTAAATTCAGGTCAGAGAGGACAAACACGAATTGAATTGCCTGAAGCGGAGTACAGTTAATAAGTAAGTGGAGCCCTTATAACTGCTCCCATGGCGGCAAATGGTTAGCACCAAACTGCGATATACATGGAGAATGTAACTTGTAGAAACTGGATATTAAATTGGTTCATAAACTAAACTCATACATTTTTTTAAAAATCACACTAACTGCCTGTGTCCCAACTCCCGTTCACCCAACGACTTCTGCTTGCAGATGTAACCTAGCTCCTGGACCAATAATGCAGCATCACAGGTAGATAGGGTTGTGGCCTTAACTTATTGCCAGTTTAACATTCAGATAAGACCAAAATATCCTGATCTGGTTGCATTTTGGAATGACAATTCAAGAAAGGACATACACAGTAAATGGTAGGGCAATGAGGTGTGCAGTTAAACAGAGATCTGGGGATACAAATACTTAATTCCCTGAAAGTGTCATCAGGGGTACATAGGAATGAAGAGAGCTTTTGGCATATTGGCCTTCATAAATTTATGTGTGGGGATGCTATGTACAAGAGCAGTTTTGGTCACCCAATGACAAGAAAGATATCAATATGATTGAAAGAGCACAAAAAAGATTTACTAGGGTGTTGCCGGCACTTCAGGCAGTCACAGGGAAAGGATAAACAGGTTAGGACTTTATCCCCTGAAGTGTAGAACAAGGGGGATCTGATAAAAGTACAGGTAGTCCCCTACTTGCAATTTATGACCATCCTCACATACGACCAAATTTTTTAAAAGAATATAACATTTACTTGGTTTATGTTGTATTTCACAATCTATAACAGGAATACAGGGCCTGCAAGAGCCAAAATGGGTGTACTTACCTTGTTAATCAGCGTTCCAGGGTCCCAGGACTGGGCGTGGATATCTTGATTCCTGTGCGAATCTTCGGTAGGCTCATGCACGGTGGGTTCTCTTATTGTAGTTCAGTTGGCGAATGCATGAATTAAGGATGCAATTTTAATATCGTTAGGGCGCTTAACTCTCGAGCATGTGCCAACCAAACTCCCAACATGCAAACCACCGAAGACTCGCCCACAGGAATCAAGATGGCCGTGCCCAACCTTGGGACCTTGGAATGCTGACTAACAAGGTAAACATGGACCAGAATGTGGAAAGATGCACCAAGGTTAATCAACAAATTCAGGAAGCTTTAAGTTGTTATTGTCAAATGTAAGATAAAAAAAGATTTATTTAAAAAGTTTGCTTTAAGAATTTGGTACTCCACATGCGCGGGTACAATTCCGACTTAGTCCATTCCGAGATCTGACAGATTCTTCAGTCCCCATTATGGTCATAAGTTGGGGACGACCTGTATACAAAATGATGATAGGTATAGACAAAGTACAACTTGGCATTTTCTACTGAAGTTGGTAGAGCAGTGGGAGTTTGCCAGCTTAAGTGGTGAATGCAGGCTCAATTTTAATATTTAAGAAAAAATTGGACAAGTATACAGATGAGAGAGGTATGGAGGGCTTTGGATTGGATGCAGTTCAGTGGGACAAGGCAGCAAAATAGTTTACCACAGACTAGAATGGTCGTGGGGGGGGGGGGGGGGGGGGGGAAAGGGAGAGTGAAGAAAGGAGTGGATCCTGTGCAGGGTGGGGTGGAAGGATGCAATCGGTCTGGGGGGTGGGGAGGGGTGAAATGAGGGGAAATGTTCTATGGTTTGAATCTCTCAAATTTAGATTTGCCTGTGAAAGGGAGGGCGCCTTTCCACACCACCATCTGCAACATCTAAATACCTCCCTTTCTTACCACATTTCTTAAAACTCGTCGTCCCTAAAAATGAATCCGTTTTTGAAGTTTGCAATGTTAAATGTTGTTTTGATCTTCATCAAAGCACGTTGGGCATCCTAATTCATTCAAGATGCTAAATAAATGCAAGTTTTCTCATTGGTGTCTCAGAAAATTACTGGCATGACTCCGATTATTGATCACCATCCATCAAGTAATGGGGAGGAGAGAAAGTGGGAAAAGGGTGGGGGCGAGGTGAGAGGAAGAGGGGGAAACGGGGATAGGGAATGAGGAGGAGGAGGGGAACCAGAGATAGAGGGTGGGGAATGAGGAGGAAGAGAAGCACCGGAGAAGCGGGGTATGGTTAGAACTGGCGATGAAGTAGGAAAGGGAAGGGATCCACTGATGATGGCGGGTGGAGGAAGGGAGGGAATGGCGGGGGGAAGAAGGGGAGGGGGAATGGCACGGGGGGAGGAAGGGAGGGAATGGCACGGGGGGAGGAAGGGAGGGAATGGCACGGGGGGAGGAAGGAAGGGAATGGCACGGGGGGAGGAAGGGAGGGAATGGCACGGGGGGAGGAAGGGAGGGAATGGCACGGGGGGAGGAAGGAAGGGAATGGCACGGGGGGGAGGAAGGGAGGGAATGGCACGGGGGGGAGGAAGGGAGGGAATGGCACGGGGGGAGGAAGGGAGGGAATGGCACGGGGGGGAGGAAGGGAGGGAATGGCACGGGGGAGGAAGGGAGGGAATGGCACGGGGGGGAGGAAGGGAGGGAATGGCACGGGGGGAGGAAGGGAGGGAATGGCACGGGGGGAGGAAGGGAGGGAATGGCACGGGGGGAGGAAGGGAGGGAATGGCACGGGGGGAGGAAGGGAGGGAATGGCACGGGGGAGAAAGGGAGGGAATGGCACGGGGAGGAGGAAGGGAGGGAATGGCACGGGGGGGAGGAAGGGAGGGAATGGCACGGGGGAGGAAGGGAGGGAATGGCACGGGGGAGGAAGGGAGGGAATGGCACGGGGGAGGAAGGGAGGGAATGGCACGGGGGAGGAAGGAGGGAATGGCACGGGGGGGAGGAAGGGAGGGAATGGCACGGGGGGAGGAAGGGAGGGAATGGCACGGGGGGAGGAAGGGAGGGAATGGCGGGGGGAGGAAGGGAGGGAATGGCGGGGGGAGGAAGGGAGGGAATGGCGGGGGGAGGAAGGGAGGGAATGGCGGGGGGAGGAAGGGAGGGAATGGCGGGGGGAGAGAGGGAGGGAATGGCGGGGGGGGAGGAAGGGAGGGAATGGCGGGGGGAGGAAGGGAGGGAATGGCGGGGGGAGGAAGGGAGGGAATGGCGGGGGGAGAGAGGGAGGAATGGCGGGGGGGAGGAAGGGAGGGAATGGCGGGGGAAGGAAGGGAGGGAATGCGGGGGGAGAAAGGGAGGGAATGGCGGGTGGAGGAAATGGCGGGGGAAGGAAGGGAGGGAATGGCGGGGGGAGGAAGGGAGGGAATGGCGGGGGGAGGAAGGGAGGGAATGGCGGGGGGAGGAAGGGAGGGAATGGCGGGGGGAGGAAGGGAGGGAATGGCGGGGGGGAGGGAGGAAGGGAGGGAATGGCGGGGGGAGGAAGGGAGGGAATGGCGGGGGGGAGGAAGGGAGGGAATGGCGGGGGGGGAGGAAGGGAGGGAATGGCGGGGGGAGGAAGGGAGGGAATGGCGGGGGGAGGAAGGGAGGGAATGGCGGGGGGAGGAAGGGAGGGAATGGCGGGGGGAGGAAGGGAGGGAATGGCGGGGGGAGGAAGGGAGGGAATGGCGGGGGGGAGGAAGGGAGGGAATGGCGGGGGGAGGAAGGGAGGGAATGGCGGGGGGGAGGAAGGGAGGGAATGGCGGGGGGAGGAAGGGAGGGAATGGCGGGGGGAGGAAGGGAGGGAATGGCGGGGGGAGGAAGGGAGGGAATGGCGGGGGGAGGAAGGGAGGGAATGGCGGGGGGGAGGAAGGGAGGGAATGACGGGGGGAGGAAGGGAGGGAATGGCGGGGGGGAGGAAGGGAGGGAATGGCGGGGGGAGGAAGGGAGGGAATGGCGGGGGGAGGAAGGGAGGGAATGGCGGGGGAGGAAGGGAGGGAATGGCGGGGGGAGGAAGGGAGGGAATGGCGGGGGGGAGGAAGGGAGGGAATGGCGGGGGGAGGAAGGGAGGGAATGGCGGGGGGAGGAAGGGAGGGAATGGCGGGAGGAGGAAGGGAGGGAATGGCGGGAGGAGGAAGGGAGGGAATGGCGGGAGGAGGAAGGGAGGGAATGGCGGGGGAGGAAGGGAGGGAATGGCGGGGGAGGAAGGGAGGGGAATGGCGGGGGGGAGGAAGGGAGAGGACCTGGGAATGAGGGAAAGGAAAATGGGTATGGCGGGCATGAGAGGAAGGGAAATGGGAAGGATTAAAGAGAAATTGGGGAAAGGGGAGACAGGGGAATCGGTGGTTGGTGCAAAGAGGAAAGGGGGTTGAAGGGTCCGGAGGGGGGGAGTGAAGGGACCGGAGGGGGGGGAGTGAAGGGACCGGAGGGGGGGGAGTGAAGGGACCGGAGGGGGGGGAGTGAAGGGACCGGAGGGGGGGGAGTGAAGGGACCGGAGGGGGGGGAGTGAAAGGACCGGAGGGGGGGGAGTGAAGGGACCGGAGGGGGGGGAGTGAAGGGACCGGAGGGGGGGAGTGAAGGGACCGGAGGGGGGGAGTGAAGGGACCTTGGTGGGGGGGGAGTGAAGGGATCTTGGTGGGGGGAGTGAAGGGGTCTTGGTGGGGGGAGTGAAGGGGTCTTGGTGGGGGGAGTGAAGGGGTCTTGGTGGGGGGAGTGAAGGGATCTTGGTGGGGGGGAGTGAAGGGGTCTTGGTGGGGGGAGTGAAGGGGTCTTGGTGGGGGGGAGTGAAGGGGTCTTGGTGGGGGGAGTGAAGGGGTCTTGGTGGGGAGTGAAGGGGGTCTTGGTGGGGGGAGTGAAGGGGTCTTGGTGGGGGGAGTGAAGGGATCTTGGTGGGGGGAGTGAAGGGATCTTGGTGGGGGGAGTGAAGGGATCTTGGTGGGGGGGAGTGAAGGGGTCTTGGTGGGGAGTGAAGGGGTCTTGGTGGGGGGAGTGAAGGGGTCTTGGTGGGGGGAGTGAAGGGGTCTTGGTGGGGGGGAGTGAAGGGGTCTTGGTGGGGGGAGTGAAGGGGTCTTGGTGGGGGGAGTGAAGGGGTCTTGGTGGGGGGAGTGAAGGGGTCTTGGTGGGGGGAGTGAAGGGATCTTGGTGGGGGGGAGTGAAGGGATCTTGGTGGGGGGAGTGAAGGGATCTTGGTGGGGGGGAGTGAAGGGATCTTGGTGGGGGGAGTGAAGGGATCTTGGTGGGGGGAGTGAAGGGATCTTGGTGGGGGGGAGTGAAGGGGTCTTGGTGGGGGGAGTGAAGGGGTCTTGGTGGGGGGGAAGTGAAGGGATCTTGGTGGGGGGAGTGAAGGGATCTTGGTGGGGGGAGTGAAGGGATCTTGGTGGGGGGAGTGAAGGGATCTTGGTGGGGGGAGTGAAGGGATCTTGGTGGGGGAGTGAAGGGATCTTGGTGGGGGGAGTGAAGGGATCTTGGTGGGGGGGAGTGAAGGGATCTTGGTGGGGGGGAGTGAAGGGATCTTGGTGGGGGGAGTGAAGGGATCTTGGTGGGGGGAGTGAAGGGATCTTGGTGGGGGGGAGTGAAGGGATCTGGTGGGGGGGAGTGAAGGGATCTTGGTGGGGGGAGTGAAGGGATCTTGGTGGGGGGGAGTGAAGGGATCTTGGTGGGGGGAGTGAAGGGATCTTGGTGGGGGGAGTGAAGGGATCTGGTGGGGGGAGTGAAGGGATCTTGGTGGGGGGGGAAGTGAAGGGATCTTGGTGGGGGGAGTGAAGGGATCTTGGTGGGGGGAGTGAAGGGATCTTGGTGGGGGGAGTGAAGGGATCTTGGTGGGGGGTGTGAAGGGATCTTGGTGGGGGGAGTGAAGGGATCTTGGTGGGGGGAGTGAAGGGATCTTGGTGGGGGGAGTGAAGGGATCTTGGTGGGGGGAGTGAAGGGATCTTGGTGGGGGGAGTGAAGGGATCTTGGTGGGGGGGAGTGAAGGGATCTTGGTGGGGGGAGTGAAGGGATCTTGGTGGGGGGAGTGAAGGGATCTTGGTGGGGGGGAGTGAAGGGATCTTGGTGGGGGGAGTGAAGGGATCTTGGTGGGGGGAGTGAAGGGTTCTTGGAGGGGGAGTGAAGGGTTCTTGGTGGGGGGGAGTGAAGGGTTCTTGGAGGGGGAGTGAAGGGATCTTGGTGGGGGGAGTGAAGGGATCTTGGTGGGGGGATTGGGGGAGTGAAGGGATCTTGGTGGGGGGAGTGAAGGGATCTTGGTGGGGGGAGTGAAGGGATCTTGGTGGGGGGAGTGAAGGGATCTTGGTGGGGGGGAGTGAAGGGATCTTGGTGGGGGAGTGAAGGGATCTTGGTGGGGGGAGTGAAGGGATCTTGGTGGGGGGAGTGAAGGGATCTTGGTGGGGGGAGTGAAGGGATCTTGGTGGGGGGAGTGAAGGGATCTTGGTGGGGGGAGTGAAGGGATCTTGGTGGGGGGAGTGAAGGGATCTTGGTGGGGGGAGTGAAGGGATCTTGGTGGGGGGAGTGAAGGGATCTTGGTGGGGGGAGTGAAGGGATCTTGGTGGGGGGAGTGAAGGGATCTTGGTGGGGGGAGTGAAGGGATCTTGGTGGGGGGAGTGAAGGGATCTTGGTGGGGGGAGTGAAGGGATCTTGGTGGGGGGAAGTGAAGGGATCTTGGTGGGGGGAGTGAAGGGATCTTGGTGGGGGGAGTGAAGGGATCTTGGTGGGGGGAGTGAAGGGATCTTGGTGGGGGAGTGAAGGGATCTTGGTGGGGGGAGTGAAGGGATCTTGGTGGGGGGAGTGAAGGGATCTTGGTGGGGGGAGTGAAGGGATCTTGGTGGGGGGAGTGAAGGGATCTTGGTGGGGGGAGTGAAGGGATCTTGGTGGGGGGGAGTGAAGGGATCTTGGTGGGGGGGAGTGAAGGGATCTGGTGTTGGGGGGAGTGAAGGGATCTTGGTGGGGGGAGTGAAGGGATCTTGGTGGGGGGGAGTGAAGGGATCTTGGTGGGGGGAGTGAAGGGATCTTGGTGGGGGGAGTGAAGGGATCTTGGTGGGGGGAGTGGAAGGGATCTTGGTGGGGGGAGTGAAGGGATCTTGGTGGGGGGAGTGAAGGGATCTTGGTGGGGGGAGTGAAGGGATCTTGGTGGGGGGAGTGAAGGGATCTTGGTGGGGGGAGTGAAGGGATCTTGGTGGGGGGGAGTGAAGGGATCTTGGTGGGGGGGAGTGAAGGGATCTTGGTGGGGGGGAGTGAAGGGATCTTGGTGGGGGGGAGTGAAGGGATCTTGGTGGGGGGGAGTGAAGGGATCTTGGTGGGGGGGAGTGAAGGGATCTTGGTGGGGGGGAGTGAGGGATCTTGGTGGGGGGGAGTGAAGCGATCTTGGTGGGGGGGAGTGAAGGGATCTTGGTGGGGGGGAGTGAAGGGATCTTGGTGGGGGGGAGTGAAGGGATGGGGGGGTGAAGGGGATCGGGGGGGGGGGTGGGGGGGTGAAGGGATCGGGGGGTGAAGGGATCGGGGGGGGGTGAAGGGATCGGGGGGGGTGAAGGGATCGGGGGGGGTGAAGGGATCGGGGGGGTGAAGGGATCGGGGGGGGTGAAGGGATCGGGGGGGGTGAAGGGATCGGGGGGGGTGAAGGGATCGGGGGGGTGAAGGGATCGGGGGGGGGGGGGTGAAGGGATCGGGGGGGGTGAAGGGATCGGGGGGGTGAAGGATCGGGGGGTGAAGGGATCGGGGGGTGAAGGGATCGGGGGGGGTGAGGGAAGGGAACGGGGGGGTGAAGGGATCGGGGGGGTGAAGGGATCGGGGGGTGTGAAGGGATCGGGGGGGATGAAGGGATCGGGGGTTGAAGGGGATCGGGGGGGGTGAAGGGATCGGGGGTTGAAGGGATCGGGGGGGTGAAGGGATCGGGGGGGTGAAGGGATCGGGGGGGTGAAGGGATCGGGGGGGTGAAGGGATCGGGGGGGTGAAGGGATCGGGGGGGTGAAGGGATCGGGGGTGGGGGTGAAGGGATCGGGGGGGTGAAGGGATCGGGGGGGATGAAGGGATCGGGGGGGGTGAAGGGATCGGGGGGGTGAAGGGATCGGGGGGGGTGAAGGGATCGGGGGGGGTGAAGGGATCGGGGGGGGGTGAAGGGATCGGGGGGGGTGAAGGGATCGGGGGGGGTGAAGGGATCGGGGGGGTGAAGGGATCGGGGGGTGAAGGGATCGGGGGGGTGAAGGGATCGGGGGGTGAAGGGATCGGGGGGGGTGAAGGGATCGGGGGGTGAAGGGATCGGGGGGGGATGAAGGGATCGGAGGGGAGATTAGTGTGGGCCTGTGCTCCCTCCACCCCTCACCCCGGCCGCCACCATCGTCGTTCCAGCCACTATCGCCGCCGTTTTCTGGGCCTCCCTCCACGTCCCCGGGCGCCCGCCTTACCTGGTGACTTCCCCCGTGTACATCGAGTTTTCTGCCTCGCACTCCGGCTCTCCTCACGTCGCCACAAAATGGCGGACAACGCCCGTAATGGACAACCGCTCCCACCACTCACCGGCCGCCCGCTTTCAAACCAGCCAATCGCCGCCTTCCGTCCGTTCCTCTTCCGATCCAATGCGCTCGCCTCTCTTTGAATGGCGTTCGCCGGAGCCAATCACCTCTGAACGGGTCGAGCTTCCCGCCTGAAATAAACCAATTAGCTCGAGCGTGTGTGACGCCTGGGGAAGAAATCGGGCACCAAAATGGCGGCGGATGGAGGGCGTCGAACGTCTGAGGGAGAGTGGGGCAAGGGTGAGTGCTGGAGATCCTTGGTGCGTGAGGGCGGATTGTCAAACACATACTCCACGCCTCTCGGCCCGTATCATAAACCCGGGCCCAACACCCAAGGCATAAACTCAGCCCCCTCCACCCATGGCATAAACCACCCCCCCCCTCCACCTATGGCATAAATCAGACCCTCCATCCATGGCATAAACCAGCCCCCTCCAACCATGGCATAAACCAGCCTCCCCCCCTCCACCTGTGGCATAAATCAGACCCCTCCATCCATGGCATAAACCAGCCCCCTCCAACCATGGCATAAACCAGCCTCCCCCCTTCCACCTGTGGCATAAATCAGACCCCTCCATCCATGGCATAAACCAGCCCCCCCCCTCCACCTGTGGCATAAATCAGACCCCTCCATCCATGGCATAAACCCGGCCCCCTCCATCCATGGCATAAACCAGCCCCCCTCCACCCATGGCATAAATCAGCCCCCTCCACCTGTGGCATTAAATCAGACCCCTCCATCCATGGCATAAACCAGCCCCCTCCACCCATGGCATAAATCAGCCCCCTCCACCTGTGGCATAAATCAGACCCCTCCATCCATGGCATAAACCCGGCCCCCTCCACCCGTGGCATAAACCAGCCCCCTCCACCCGTGGCATAAATCAGCCCCCTCCACCTGTGGCATAAATCAGCCCCCTCCACCCGTGGCATAAATCAGACCCCTCCATCCATGGCATAAACCCGGCCCCCTCCACCCATGGGATAAGCCAGCCCCCTCCACCCATGGCATCAACCAGCCCCCTCCACTCATGGCATAAACCAGCTCCCTCCACCCATGGCATCAACCAGCCCCCTCCACCCATGGCATCAACCAGCCCCTCCACCCATGGCATAAATCAGCCCCCTCCACCCATGGCATAAACTCAGCTCCCTCCACCTATGGCATAAACTCAGCCCCCTCCACCCATGGCATAAACTCAGCCCCCTCCACCCATGGCATAAACTCAGCCCCCTCCACCCATGGCATAAACCAGCCCCCTTCACCCATGGCCCCCTTCCCCCCCCCCCCCCCCAAGATTCCTTTTACCTGCGGGGAAGCCACAATTACCACTAATTGGTAGTGCAAAAAATAAACTGTACACAGCATAAACAAATAAAAGAACTGTGAACAAACTGACTGCAAAACAGAGAGAACAAAAAGAAAACTAATAAAGTTCACATGTAAGAGTCCCTAATTGAGTTTGTCGTTCAGGAGTCTGATGGTGGAGGATGAGCAGCTGTTCCTGAACCTGATAGTGCGAGTCTTGTGCCACCTACACCTCTTTCCTGATGTCTGCACCGGGTGGTGCGGATCCTTGATGATTGTTGCAGCGTTCCCCGTAGATGTTCTCAATGGTTTTGCCTGTGGAGTCCTGGGTTTGGAGTCAAGGAAAGATCCTCCAAGATGGTGATTCCCAAGAACCTCTGATTTCCCTCAGTGATCACTGGATTGTATACCTCTGGCTTTCCTTTCCTGAAGTCAACGATTAGCTCCATGGTGACTAAGGCATTTCTGTGTTTTTACTACAAGCACAGCTTCTGCCGATTTTTGTGTTTTGTGGAATAAGGTTGGTTAGACAACATGAGAAACTGTATTTTTGAGGAATAAATAATTTGGAGTTGGAGGACATACCTTGGAGGCTTGTTAAAGCAGAGATATTAATAAGAAGGAATTAAATGACTTACAGAAGGAGAACAATTTACAGGATAATGGGAAAAGGGTGGGTAGGTTACCTCCCATAGACCTGGCAGAAATCTGATGGGATGAATGGTCACCAAACTCTTCCACTGTCTGTCTTCCTTCAAACAAACGTGACTAAAACTTGGGACCAGGGAATGAGGGCCTTGGCTTTGAAATGATGATGGATCAGCAAACGGGAGACTGGTAAAGCAAGCAAATAATGAGGCTATTGGCTCACTTTACACAGTGACAGGTTAGAATCATGAGATGGGAGCTGGTGATCTCACGCATGAAGTTTCCCAAAGAAAATTTTGACAAGCCTAAATGTGAAATTTTCTTCTCCCTGTAAAACAAAAAAAAAACAGGAAACAAATTGCTGAGACATTTTAACCAGAAGGCAGATTTGGAAATAAAATGTTATTCTCCTTGTTTAGGAAATAGTGAATTACTTCAGATTTATCGTCAGAGTACATACATGACATCCCATACAACCCTGAGATTCCTTTTTCCTGTGGGCCAGGCAGAATTACCACTAATTGGTAGTGCAAAATATAAACTGTACACAGTGTTAATATGTAAACAAATAAAAGAACTGTGAACAAATAATGAATGTAATCAAACCGGCTGTGCAATACAGAGAACAAAAAGAAAATCAATAAAGTGCACAAATAAATGAGTCCCTGATTGAGTTTGTTGTTAAAGGTTCTGATGGTGGAGGGGTAGCAGCTTTTGCTGAACCTGGTGGTGCGAGTCTTTTGGCACCTATACCTCTGTCCTGATGGCAGCAGCAAGATTAGAGCATGTGCTGGGTAGTGTGGGTCTTTGATGTTTGTTGCTACTCTGTGACGGCAGTGTTCCCTGTAGATATAGTGGGGAGGGTTTTGCCTGTGATGTCCTGGGCTGTGTCCAGTACCTTTTGCAGGGCTTTACGTTCAGGAGCATTGGTATTCCCATACCAGACTGTAACTCAGCTAGTCAGCTCACTTTCCACCACACCTCTGAAGACAATGTCAAGCAGATGTGCAATCATCCAGCTGAAAGCTGAGGCCCAATTTTTCATCAGAAAAGAAACAGTGTTTGTTTCAGGTGAAACCAATTGTTAGGATGACATAATTCTAGTGTCTAACACCCATGCCTTATTTCATTGGGAAAGATGCAGTGAGCCATTTTGTGGAACTGTTGCCATCTAGTGAAGTGCTGCTTGAGGAGGGAGCTTCAGAAATTGGACCCAGTATCTGAAGGAGGAATGACACAGTGAAACCCCCAATAATTTTACACCTCAAGACAGATTTTCCACACTGTTGAATGTTCCGACTTTACACCTTCCTCCTCTTGGACACCTTGTTCTGACCTTCTGCCTGCTCTGGACCATTATGTTTCCAACTGCCACTGAGACATCTCCTGGACACCTTGTTCTGACCTTCTGCCTGCTCTGGACCATTATGTTTCCAACTGCCACTGAGACATCTCCTGGACACCTTGTTCTGACCTTCCGCCTGCTCTGGACCATTATGTTTCCAACTGCCACTGAGACATCAGCCATATTGACTTCACCACTCCCCTCACTCATTCCAATCTCACCCCCTCAGAAAGCCTGGCCCTCCACTCTCTCTGCACTGACCCCACACTATTCCCTTGCTGACGTGTCTGTCCATAGTCTCATGCACTGTAATTTGGAGGAACAATACCTCATCTTCTGTCTGGGCATCCTCCAACTGGAGGTCATTAAAACTGACCAGTTTCCATTAGAAACCCTGTCTTTCTGTCTTACCCATCTCTCTCTCTCTCTCCCCCCTTCCTCCTCTCTCTATTTGTCTCTCTCTTTATTTGTTTCTCTAGTTCTTTATTTTTCTCTTTCTCTTTTGTCTCTCTTTTTCTTTCTCTCTTTCCCATACACACCTTTTCCCTCTGTCTCCTTTGATGTAGCCAAATCAATTCTCACCTTTCTTCTTATCATGTCCAATTAACATATTCTGTCTGTTGGTCTGTACTCTTCCCCCCACCCCTCACTCTTCCCCCAGCCTTTCTTCTACCTTTTTTCAATCATACCTTGAAGAAGGGCTCAAGCCCAATATGTCAGTAATATTTCTTTAACCCCTGTGGACACTGAGTTCCTTCAGCATTTCTGTGTTTTGACAACAATCACAGCATCTGCACACTTTCTTGTTTTACTCCCAGTAAGCAGGGGAACCATGGCTCTCATGAATTTAGTGGCACGGTTAGCCCCATGCAATTAGAGCATCAGCCACCCAGGTTCGAATCTGGTGCTGTCTAAGGAGTTTGTATGTTCTCCCCATGTCTAACGTGGGCTTCCTCCCTCGTCCTAAAGATGTGGGATGTAAACAGGTTGATTGGTCATATGGCTGTATTTAGGTGGCGTGGGCCAGAAGTATCTGTCACAGTATCGCTAAAATTAAAATAAATTTAGTTTGAGGGGACCATGGGAGCGGACCTTCGTGAGTTTAAAACAAATACTAGAAACCAGGCCCTCACCAAGGCCTGCTCCCATCAAGTCAAATTTATTACCATATGATTGTACAAGTACAATCCAACGGAACATGGCTCTTCAGTCCTCGGTGGAAACGTGCAGACACACAACCAGACAATTAATACATATGCAGGATAAGTATTTTTATGTATAAAAATAAATAAATATTGTTTTGTCTGAGCAGTTCCTTTGGTCGTTCAGCATTCTCACTGCTCGTGGGAAGTTTGAAACTCACTGGGATGTTAAGAATTGTGGGAATGAAGCCCTGTTGAACTGTCAGCATTTCCAAATAGTCATCAGTCAGATAGCAGAGCCTTACCCTGTCATTCCAATTAAGGAAGGTGTTCGACTTATGCAGGAACCTTCGGTGGGGTTGTGTTCCCATGCACTTGCTAGTTGTGGATGTTGTGAATATGAGAAACATTGGACAAAACATTTTTTTTATAAATGCCAGTTTATTTTCTTGACAGTACGCAGGATTAGTGCATTTGAAAACCCTCAATCAGCGAAATAATTGCGAATGTTAACGGTGTTTACTGAATTATAGATACTGTACAAAAAGACTTACATTTCAGAATATTCCAAATGACTTTGGAGCCAATTAAATCCTTTCAATGTGACAGAAATCCACTTAATTTTAGTCCATTGTTTTCCATGGTCCTTTTGAGATTCCCTATTGAATCTGCATCAGATAGAGGTTCAGGGCATTCCAGGATGGCAATATTTGCTGTGTTATGAAATTTTTTTTCCATGGTCCTTTTGAGACTTGTTTCTTGTTCAATTACCAGTAACTTCCGATCGTTGGCCTCTGGAAACTAACCTCAGTGGATGTTTACACTAACGAAACCATTTAGAATATGGAACACCACCAATAAATTACCTTTAGCCTTGTCTGCTCCAGGCTGTGTACATTGACCCACACTCAAAAATAGAAAGACTATGTCCATAAAATAAAACAAAACTGCGTATGCCAGAAATCAGAAATAAAAACACATACCATATATACATGCATAATAGTCACACAGTGGACCAATTTTTTAGGGTACAATTTAGGGGGTCAACTATTATATCCATACAGGTTTTGACTGCAGCATATAGCTGCATCATTCGAGGTTTTGGGAGCTCAGATGGGCAGATGAGCAGCAGCGGCCAAGGCAAGAGACCATGGTTGGAGTGTTGGGAGCTCAGATGGGCAGACAGCCAGGCTGTCGGGACCTCGGAATGGTGGGAGGCTTAGGCATTGGGAGCTCGGATGGATGGGCAGCCGGGGCCTGGGTAAGAGTCTGTGGGTTGGGGCATTGGGAGCTCAGATGGTTGGCATCTGGGGGCTGGGCGAGGGACAGTGGTCAGGGCATCGGGAGCTCCGTTGGGTGGGTGGTCGGGAGCTCCAGTGGGCAGGTGGCCTGGGCCAAAATTAGGATGGTTGACTATTGCACGAGTATTTATAGTAATGCTGGAAATACTCAGCATGTCAGGCAGGGTCCATGCAAAGAGAAGCAGAGTTAAGGCTTCAAAGTTAAAATGTGCCTGTGTAACTGTTTCGAGGGGCTAAGGAGTTTGAATTAATCCTTTTGCCTCAGGTTGTGTTTTCCATGTGTAAGAGTTGACATCAATTTTGCTGCTCAGTGCTGCACAGGAATAAATTGTTCCTCCTCGCCTGCCAACTAAAAGAAATATAGTCTTTGGCTGCATCCATCAGGAAGGACACAGGAATAAAACAGGTGACTGCTCCAGGCAGTAGAGGCATTCAGATTAAAATCTCCCTGTTATCAACATCATCGCTTCATGCTCAGACACACTGCGTGGATTGATGAGCATCTGCGATTGGTTCGAACAGGCCTCGGGATCCACAGAGGTTTGCATTAAAAGGGAAGCTCTACTCTTTGTAACTGGCCTGACCAATACTGTGCTCCCTTTACTGTTGAACCTAATTATCTTTAGGTGCTGAGATTAGGAGTAGGGATGCTAAGGTGAAGTTGTATAAGACATTTGTGAGGCCAAATTTGGAGCATTGTGTGCAGTTTTGGTCACCTAACTACAGGAAAGATAAGTTGAAAGAGTGCAGATAAGATTGACTAGGACATTACCTGGACTTCAGGAACTGAGTTACAGGGAATGGTTAAACAGGATGGGACTATTCCCTGGAGTGCAGAAGAATGAGGGGAGATTTGATAGACGTATTTAAAATTGTGAGGAGCATAGAGAATAAATATAGGTCGGCTTTTTCCACTGAGGATTGGTGAGTCAACCAGAGGACATGGGTTAAGGGTGAAAGGGGAAAGGTTTAGGAGGAACTTCTTCACACAGAATGTAGTGGGGGTGTGGAACGAGCTGTCAGCTGAATTGGTAAATGTGGGATCAATTTTAATATTTAAGAAGAATTTGGACAGGTACATGGATGGGAGTGGAATGGAGGGCTATGGTCTGGGTGCGGGTCAGTGGGTCTAGGTAGAATGATAGTTTGATGTGGACCAGAAGGGCTTTTTCCTGTGTGCTGTAATATTCTATGGTTCAAATTTCTTGCACAGCATGCATAAGTGCTGGAGAAACTCGGCAGGTTGCATAGCATCCAAAGAAAGTGTAATACAGTTGACATTTTGGGCTTGAACCCTTCGTCAGGAACATCAAAACCCGGGCAGACGCCTGAATAAAAAGTTGAGGGAGTTGGAAGGGAAGGAGCACAGGCTAATGGATATGGGGTAATTGGATGGATATAGGTGGGTGGGTAGAAGAGAGAGAAGCTGAGAAACTGAGGAGAGAGAGAGTCAAGTGGCTCTGATGTGAGAAGGAAAGGAAGGGGCTGGGGAGCTGGTGAAAGGGGGATAGAGGGGTAGGCAAAGAGAGAGTCTGGGGGAGGGGGCTAACAGAAATTGGAAGTGTATATTGGCTGCAAAACCTGGGGAAAGACCACAATATAGATGCATCCCGCCATGAGACGTTTGACGGTCTGCAATGTTCAGTAGTCCAGAAGGGTTCTGGATTATAGAGGCAGGGAGGATCTCCCCACCAGATGGCAGCACTGAGCCTCACATCTGAAGCGAGAAAGATTTTAAAGATTCGAGATTCTCTTACTGTCATTTAATAAATTAGAAACTGTGATTTTACACAAAATTTCCTTTAATCTACCATAAGACAGGCAAAAATTTGCCATCAGCAAAAATTGTCTGGTGCCCCTTACAGTCAAAGAGAAGCACAGCGCAGCAGGGTTGGTATAGCGGTTGACCCAATGCCTTTACAGTGCCAGCAATGGGGACTTGGGTTCGAATCCTGTGCTGTTTGTAAGGAGTTTGTATGTTCTCCTCACATCTGCATGGGTTTTCCCTCGGGGGCTCCGGTTTCCTCCCACCATTCTAAACATACCAGGGGTTGCAGGTCAAATGGGTGTAATTGGATGGCACGGACTTGTGGGGCAAAAATGGCCTGTTACTGTGCTGTGTATCTAAATTTAAATTGGAAAAAAGAGATTCCCCCCCCCCCCCCCAGAGTTACTGAGTGTCCATGGATTTACCTCTAGTGTTCCTGCAGTCGTAAGCTTTAGTCCAAACCATTGGCAACCCAAGCACTTGCACAATTAGGAAGCCCTCAGCACCCCCTCGCATCTCGGTTCTGTTACCCCTTCAGCCAGTCTCCTGTCATCCATAGCCTGGTGCGAGTCCCTTGACCCCAAGTTGTCAGCAGCCCAGAGCTTGGTTTCCTCGCGAGTCACCAACAGCCTGCTATCTGTGTTGGTCACTGTCTCCTCTGCATCTACCTGAGGGATGCTATTCTGGTACCCTGTGTGATTCCTCTGCTTCCCCAAAGTCTGCAACCATTCAGGGGCACTGCTGAACACAGACGCCTAAGTTTTCTCATCTCAGCCCAAATTAATATCACACATAGTCTCTCATAAATATCTCTCCAACTATAATGAATTGTTGTTGTTTAAGAAAATAGACCAATCTTTATTTTCACAGTATCATCTCCCAAAACATTTAAAACCATAAAGGTGCAGTTAATCGATTACATTGAGATTGATTAAGAGAAAATGTTTGTTGAGACACTGGTAAATTTTCAGCTTATTGCTATAGTGCCATAGGATATTTAAGGCCATGGCAGAAGGAAATAAATTGTTCTCTTTTACCCAGCCAAGCATCATTTTTAGACCAGGGTGACTAATCTTGGACCATGGTGAATGAAATTCCCCCTCTCTGATCCTGTGACCCATAAATACTCAGTTATTCATGACCAATCAGTGGGATTTAGGTTATGGGTTGAAGATGATTTCCTTCACTTCCATTTCTGTGATTGACCATTGAGGGGCCTGCTGTCTTTGTCACAGGTGAGCTAGGCTGGTGGAGGTGCACTTTGTCCACTGCTTGCTTCCCCATCCTGGAGAGGTGAGCTTCCCAGTGCCTTCCTGGACGCTTCTCTTTCACTCTTGAGCCATGATCCAGAAGTCAGTGAGGTTACATTTTCTTTTATATGGTGGTTGCCGTGACTTGGAGCAAACAGATGCAAGACTTGCAGGGAAGGTGATAGCAATGACCAGTTATTGCCTCGTGTACTATCAAACCCAAACCACCCATAAAGTGGAGGAGCAACACCGAATTTTCTGTCTGGGCACTCTCCAACTGGATGGCATTAACACTGACCTCTCTGAATTCTGCTTGACCACTCCCTGTTCTTCCTCTTTTCCCCATCCCTTTGTCTTCTCTCCAGGTCTCCATCCCTTTCCCTCTCCATTCACAGAGCCATCTGCCCTCCGTGTTTGCTGGTGTGCCCTCCCTCCCTTATCCACCTATTGCCTCCTGCCTGTGGGACTGTGCTTCCCCTGTCCCTCTGCCCGCCAGTTTGTTCGAGCAACTGCCTACATTTTGCTCCTACCTTGATGAAGGGCTGAAGCCAGAAATGTTGCTTATGTATCTATCTTTGCTATTTAAAGTATGCTATTTGACCTGCTAAATTTTTCAAGCAATTTACATTTGCATCAAAATTCTAACCTGCTACAGCTGAACAGGTACTTACTTTCTAAAGCAAACTACAAAAAAGAACCTCAACAGAATTGATAAAGGGTCCCAACTCAAAATGGGGAGACAGCTTCTCCCCATGATGCTGCCTGACCCACAGGGTTCACCCAGCAGATACTGTTAACTCAAGGTTTTGTATTTCTTGGAAGGTATAAGCTAAGGTCAGCTTTTCCCAGAAGGTAGAGAATCTGGAATTTGCTGCCCATTGAAGCAGTGGAGTCTACCTCAATAAGTTTTTTTTAACCACTGTACCACAGAGAGCATCTCAGTGTGGATCGGCAATTATCTCGAATCAAACCGTAAAGCATTTTGGATTATCGGCACCCAATTGCCCACCATTGAGGACATCTATCAGGACCGTTGTCTGGGCCGGGCAAAGAGCATCATCAGGGATGCATCTCACCCTAACTGTGGACCTTTTACTCTTCTCCCATCTGGTAGGTGCTACAGGAGCCTTCACTCTCGAACCAACAGGCTCAGGAAAGGCTTTTTCCCCAAGGCTGTGATCCTGCTGAACCTTAAATCCCTGCGCTGAGTGGTCCTGCACTCACACTGGACTGTCAGTACTTTTATAATTGTTTATTTGCTGAATTCACTTGTTTTTATTTACACGTAGTCATTTGTATAGAGCACTGTGTTTTTTAACTTCTGGTTGGATGCTATTGTATTTCATTGGTTTTATATTTTACTGGCTCAATGACAATAAAGTTGAATCTAATCGAAAATATATTTAAGACAAGGTTGGATAGATTTTTTACATAGTAGGGGAATTAAGGGAAAAGGCAGGTTGTGGAGATGAGCCAGTCATCAGATCAGCCACGAGTTCATTGAATGGCAGAGCAGCCCCGACAGGGCAGATGGCCGATTCCTGTTCCTATTTCTTACATTCTCTCTGCATAATGCTACACAGCCTGGCGAGTAGTTCCAGTATTTTCTGCTTTTATTTCAGAATTTTGGCACTTGAACTTTTCACTTTTCAAGACTGGAGGAGCGTTTGTGCATCAGATGGAGTTCAGCAGTGCTGAGGTCAGGCTGGTCAGTTTGTCACTGGCTCCCCCTCCAGGAGGGGGCAGCATTGTTCCTCAGGCAACAGCAAGTGGTCATCATTTGTTCACCAAAGTTGGCTGAACGGTTACATTGAAATTTAGACATACAGCACCATTACAGGGCCTTTCAGCCTACGAGCCCAATTGTCCTACAACCTCCAGTACGTTTTAGAAGGCAGGGAGGAAACAGGAGCCCCTGGGGGAAACCCCACACAGAGACAGGGAGAATGTGTGTGCTCACACCATTTGCCTCAACAGATGCTGACTTAGCTATGTGAGTGTTCTGATTTAGGTGAATGTGGAACTATTCTGTAGTTGGGTCAGTGCATATAGAACTGTACCCCAGGGTGGATCAGTGAGTGTGGAACTGTACCCTAGGGGTCAGTGCATATAAAACTACCCCAAGGTGGGTCAGTATGTGTGGAATTGTACCCCAGAGTCAGGCCCTTTCAAATTGCTATGTAAAATGGGGTAACTGAGCAATTTTCTCAGTTGAACACCAAGGTACATGGCTATTTGAAAGGGTGCAATTGGGTCAACCTGGTCAAAACAGAGTCCCAGACCTACCTCAGAGGGGGTCATGGAACCCAGTAACACTTACTCGGGTGTCCTCCTCTAGTGATTTGAAAGGGGAAATGACCAACCCGGTTACCGTGATGATGTCAGCGCTTGCGTGCGTGTATGCATCACGGGGAAACACCTGGCTGGCTCAATGCAGGATGCTGTTGCAGTGCTGCTGTGGCGTACCACTGCCATGAGTGGGGGGTGCTGCGACTTGCCGCTGCCGTGTACATGGGGGGGGGGGTTTGCTGCCACAACGTGCTACTCCAGTTTGCGGTGACGGCTTAATGTGGGAGTGCAGGAGCAATGACCGTCTTCCTTACCCATAATCCCTCATGTTGCTGAGCGTTTCTTTTAAATTCAAGCAAATATAGCTCCAGACGACTGAATCTCTGTGGAACTGTACCCCAGGGAGAGTGGGTGTGTATGGAACTACATGCTATTGAGTGCCACAATTTGAACTCTGGTAAGAGTGAGTCCTACTTGGAGAAGGGATGTGTTGGAACAAACTCTTGCTGTCAATCACTTACGCAAGTGCTGTACTTTGTGCCATATACAGCCTTCACACTGCTAATGTGGAACTCCAGAAGCATCACACTCACTCCCAGGTGCTCTGCAGCTGGGTCCCATGCTGCTGTCTCTCTGCATTGCCTTCACAGAGGTTCCACGTCATATCTTGTCTGGATCAGAGTCATCACAGAGAAGGGAAGGGTATTAACCACGATGGACAACAAATTTTTTCAAAAGCTTTGCTTCCTAAATAAACATTGGGGATTATGATAGACAACTTCAGGCCAAAAACAAAGATCATTTCAGATTATCTGTATCACGTAGGAAGTTGGAGAAACATTAAATTAATTTTTATTGACTTTAGCATGTTTAATCACATAATGATGTTGAGCCAAGCTCTCAGGTTGACTGAACATGTTGCACAACAAATGTGAGGAGCCTTTGGTCACCAATGTAGAGCTCATAGGCTTTCTTAATAAGTGCAGTCATGCTGTGTCTTTGAACCTTAAGTGAATACTCACCACGAATGTATCGCAGCTGTTGGGACATTGATGGACATTTCTGCTGTGTTGAATTTGCCTGATGATGATAATAAATGCTATCAATAAGTACACTCACTATGCTATTGCCTGAAGAAAATGTGTTCAATCTACATTAATGTAATGCTTAGCGTCTGTATATGTGAGCTGCTTTTATAGCCTGTCTGCATCTATCCTGACTACATATGCCTTGTCCTAAGACAACATTTGCATAGCACTTGCCCTAAGTGCATGTCCAGGCATGCTTGGACTGACCAAAACAGCTTACTTTGTGGGCAATGTACTAGTGGACTCAAAATATGGCAGGAAATTACAAAACTAGGCAATATCTAAAAAATGGTATACGATAGGATCATTTTAAGGTGATGTTCGAGATCGGCAGCCCAAAATCCATAAAATTCACCCAAACATGTTCAGGAAGCAAAATCTTCATTGACCAGGACCATTGATCTCCACAAGATCCAGGCAACTTCCTGTATGCTTGAATGGTGAGAAAGGTCATTCAAATCCATTTCTCCTTTTGTGACCAGATATCTTTTTGGTCTCTTTGGGAACTTAGCGGAAGAATGTGGCAGAATTTAATCTCACCGCCACTAAGAGGCTGCCAACTATAATCAGCTGCCTGATTTTACACACCTGGATTCAATGCACTTACCCTAGCTGGACCTGCCAGACACCCCCTTCCCCACCATCCCCAATCTCGCAAGGACCATAGGCCTTGAAGATGAACCCCTGGTGAGGGGACACCAGGAGTAAAACACAAAAATCTGCAGGGGTATGGACAAAATGTAAACAGGCCCCCATACACAATGGTGGGGGGTAGGGGCAGGTGGAGAAGCACAGGCTCACAGGCAGGAGGCAATAGGTGGATAAGGGAGGGACAGTGCACCAGCAAATGGAGAGGGGAGAATGACTGAATGGAGAAGGAAGGAGTGGAGAATTGAAAGAAGACAAAGGGATGGGGAAGAGAGGGAGAATGGGGAGTGGGTTAGCAGAAACCAGAAAAGTCGATGTTAATGCCTTCCAATTGGAGAGTGCCCAGCGGAATATTAACTGTTGATCCTCCAATTTACAGATGGCCCTGTTTTGGCAGTGCATGAGGCCATGGACAGTCAGTGTGAGAGCAGGGAACATAATTGAAATGGTTGGCCACTGGGAGATCCCCTGTCATTGATGCGGATAGAATGAAGGTACTCAGCAAAGTGATCTCCCAGTCTGCGCCCGGTCTCTCTGATGTAGAGAAGGCCACAATGGGAGCACCAGGCGCAGTCCCGCAGATTCACAATTGAAGTGTCGCTTCACTTGGAAGGACTGTTTGGGACCCCAAATGACAGTGAGCGAGGAGGGGTGGGCGCAAGTGTGGCACTTCCTGCAGCCTCGCAGGACAGCAGAACAGGTTGAAATGCAAGATCTGCATCCCAGGGTGATGATCGACAGACATCATCCTGACTGTTGCCTTTGAGAAGCCAGAATCAACACATCAATTCTCCGTCCCTTTTCCCTCCCTTCTGTGAGCAGACGCACTGCTTCCATTAAGGTTATTAACATTTATCAGAAGTGTCTGCCAGGCAATCTCTCTACCCCAATGGGTGAGAAGAGACATAGATCATATTTGTCATAATGTCATTGCAATAAATGGCTCTCTAACCCTGACACTCTATTCATGTTATGGAAGTGCCAGCAGGGAAACACAGAGAGATGTGTCACACACTTAGGCTGGCCCTCTAATTTGAGATCCTGGGATCTGTCCAAAAGCAGGGATCACTGCATCGCCAAAGATTGGCCAATCCAAACTGCCTTCCTACCCCCCCATCCCCCACCCCCAATCTGAGTGACACGCCATCCTACGATTCCCAAATGCACAGAGCAAAATGGTGCACCTTGTTCCTGATGGTCATCACATGATGACAGGGAATCATGTCAAAGCAATTATGTCACCTCAGGCACAAATTTCGTTTTCTAGTTATCTTCTACATGTCTGAACGTTATTTCTATTTTATTGTGTTTGGCCCTGGCTGATAAATATATTGTGTGTCACCAGACAGATGTTACATTATCAGTTTCATCCAGAGTCTTGAGGTTTATTTGATTGGAAGTTGGAACACAGTGATCATGTCACAGATGCTTTTTTGGGACTGTATAAAACCACATTTGTAGCTTGAGAGATTTTAAATGGAGAGGGAGTAAATGGAGAGAGAGTAAAGAGGGAGATTTACTCCAGATCTACCCGTGCTCTCCCTGCCATGGGAATGTGAGACAGGACAGTGCAAAGGGAGCTTTACTGTGGATCTAACCTGTGCTGTCCCTGCCCTGGGAGTGTGTGATGGGGCTGTGCAGAGGCAGCGTCAATGTGGATCTAACCCATGCTCTCCCTGGCCAGAGTGTGTGACGGGAGAGCACAAAGAGCTTTAATCCGGATCTAACCTGTACCCTCCCAGACCTGGAGAGTGCAGATGGAGCTTTACTGTGGATCTAACCCGTGCTCATTGGAAAGAAATTCTGATGACTTACCTCAATTGGATCATGTCTCAGCCTCCTTCACGCCAGGGACAAAAGCCTGTCTGGGTGGCAAGGTTAGTGTAGTGATTAATGCAATGTCATTTCACCACCAGCTGTCTATAAGGAATTAGCACATTCTCCCCATGACTTGTATACATTTCCTCAGAGTGCTCCGGTTTCATCCCATGTTCCAAAGACATACAGGGTTTGTAGGTTAATTGATATATTGGGGCAGCACCGACTCATGGGCAAGAAGGACCTGTTACCATGCTGCATCTCTTCTCCACCCCCTCTCCACACAACCGCACCCTTCCTCTGGAGCAGTGAACCGAACTGTGCACAATGTTCAGAGTGTGGCCTACCGGTAGAAATTAAGTAGAATGATAACATCGCATCCCAACTTTTGCAATTTATGCTCCACTGGATTCTTTGAAGTGTAGTAAATTAATGGAACAGCAAGAGGCCATAACAGCAATGCATTGGATGATGCTCTGCGTTGGCTTCCTGGGAGGACGAGAAACACGAGATACCTAGAGATGCCAGAATCTGGAGCAAGACACAATCCTCCATTAGATAGTGTTGTGCATCAAGTTGAGATACCTGCCCACAGCGCATCGGAATCTTCTGTACCTGTGACTGATAGGGCAGGCCGGACCTCTGCCTCGGGTTCCTCTCTCAGTGAGATGATGAGACCATTTCCCCCCCGTGACATCACAGCGATGTTGACCCGAGGCCCCTCGCCCCTCCTCAACCCCTGCCTCTAGGGATGGAATCGAGGGAATCAGCAGCTTGAAGATGGGAGGTTGGGGGAGGGGATCGGAAATGTGTGAGGATGGAGATGGGGGTGGGGGAGAGGAAGAGAAGCCCTTCAACTTTGCACCAGAGTTTTTTTTTATTTTTTTTTATTTTTCACACCATAAACCACATTGACCATGATACATACATTTTCCTTTTCAAATATATACAGTGTCATTTTCTCCCTCCTCCCATCCCACCCTCCCTACCTCCCCCCCATCCATTTAAAGTACAAAATCTAAGATACAAATTTTGCACCAGAGTTGAAGGTGAAGGCACACTGCGTTAAAAAATGAGGAGATTGTCACCACAAATTAGTCTTTTGTCAGGGACTCATCCAAAAGGTTTTCACTGTTACACCAATTCATTCTGCTCAAGAAATTAGATTTCATGAAATGAGCATGCTGTGTGTTAATTTGCCAATCTGAAGTCTGGCTGAATCATTATTATATTTTTCTGAAGCTTCATGAAACAATTACAGCACCTACTGGCAGTAAATGGCATGGAGATAGTCAATTTAAACAAAAGATTTGTGATGGAACATGGTAGTGGATGTGTGACCTCACTAGACTGTACAGGCTGGCCTGCCTCTGACCTTGTAACTCCTGCCCATAGATTCCCAATAAAGGCTGATAACCCTAGTCTCCTCCCTACATTCTAGCCTTGGATCTGGGCCAGCAGCATGTAGAGATGTGCCCAATGTTTCTGGATATTAAAGCCTTTAATCACTCGCTTTGTATCTGCTTGTGGTTATTGTTTGCACTACAAGCTTTAATTTCTGCAGTCCAATGGCCGTGGGACTAGGTTGTGGAGAAGGAACGGCAGGGATGAATTTTTTCCTGGAAGTATTGGAATTATCAAGAGCTGTTGGCTTTCTTCAAAGGGCCATCCTACCCTCTTTCTCACTGAAGGGTCAGGAGTGGAGGGTGTCAAGAACTTCAAATTCCTGGGTGTCCACATCTCTGAGGATCTGTCCTGGAGCCTCCATGACAATGCAATCATGAAGAGGGCTCACCAACAGCTATACTTTGAGGAGATTCAGTATGTCACCGAAGATTTTCGTGAATTTCTGCAGGTGTCCCGTGGAGAGCATTTTGTCTGTTTGAATCACTGTCTGGTACGGAGGTGTCAACACTCAAGGCAAGATAAATCTCCAGAGGATTGTTAGCTTGGCCTGCGACATCATGGGCACCAGATTTCACTCCATCAAGAACTCCTTCAAGAGATGGTGTCTTAAGAAAGCAGCCTCTATCCTCAAGGCCACCCAGGGCATGCCGTCTTCACTCTGCTACCATCAGGGAAAAAGTACAGGAGCCTAAAGATGAGCACTCAACGGCACAAGGACAGCTTTTTCCCTCAGTGCCATCAGATTCCTGAACAAACCGTGAACCATAGAACTATTTCTTGCACTATTTTTATTTATTTTGTAATTTGCAGTTTATATGAATGTTTGCACTGTGGTACTATGCAAAGCAATGAATTTTTTGACATGTTCATAAGAATAAATTCTGATTCTTTTCAAATGTGCCACAAACAAAGGAACATTCAAAGCAGGAAAGATGGCCTCCATTCTGGCTGATGGGAGAACTCCCCTGCACTTCAATGCAGTGTAGAGTGCTGGCGATCTTCCTTGCTCATCTCAGGGACAGTGGCTGAGGAGGTGTGGGTGGATTGGATGCGGGGGTTTGTGGTGATTTCAGGGACGCAGCGAGGAAACAGGCTCCTAGATCGACTGAATCTGGATCATCCACCCATGTTCACCCTGTTACCCCGACCCATTTTATCCTCCCCATCAAACCCCATCGCCCAGACTTCACCCCTCAGCCCCCGGACCTGCATGTCGTTAGGGTGAGGGAGGGAACACGCGGTCACAGGGAGGGCGTGCATCGCGGTCAGCCTGAACATGGTGGGCCTGTCTCTGTGCCCAACAATTGTATGAAATTATGAAAGATTGGCATTTATTTTCCCAGCTTCGTTTCCTAGATGGGAGAGAGATGAGACTTTTTTTGGGATCTCAAGATCTACCTTCAAATTATCCTGGGTGGTAATTATTTTTAAAATTACAAATTTTAAATTTAAGTTTCAACATACAGCCCCTTTTGGCCCACAATTCCATGCCGCCCTATTTCTCCCAGTTGACCTTCACCCCTGGTACATTTTAGAAGGGTGGGAGGAAACCGGAGCACCCAGGGAAACCCCATGCAGACACGGGGAGAACATATAAACTCGTTACAGACAGTGCGGGATTCGAACCTGGTCCCGATTACTGGTGCTATAAACACATTGCGCCAACCGCTGCGCTAACCATGCAGCCCCTTAATTGTAATTGTAGCCCTTTCATTTGATATCGTTGAGTCAAGATCCTTGAACTTCCTTCCCCAACAACAGTGAACAGCACATTTCACCACACTGGCTGATGGTGGAGGATGCACACCTTGTAGCAACATTCAGTCCCATAAATTAATAAAATTGCAAGCCACCAGAATTAATCAGAACGAGCTTTCCCTATTACACTAAATTCATTCTGCTAATGAATTAGGTCTGTGGAAATGAACGTGTTGTGTGTTAATTTGCCGATCTTCCTTCCTGGAGTCAGACTGAAATGCATTCACTCCTCTCTAAAGCTTCATAAAAATGACTTGACCTCCTACTGTACTGTCAAACTTGCCCTGTTAAACAGACGTTCATGTTGTGCAATTGATACAAGGTTGTTTGCCAGTTTAAAGGTGCCACTATATTATTTAAAGAGGAGTAGGTAGTTATCAAGGGCCACACCATAGAACCATAAAACACTACAGCACAGAAAACAGGCCATTCGGCTTCTCTAATCTGTGCCGACTATCATCTCCCCAGTCCCGCTGACCTCCCATTCCATAACCCTACAGGCCTCTCCCATCCATGTATCTATCCAATTTATCATTAAAACACAAGATCGAGCCTTCAGATGGCAGCTCATTCCAGACTCCTACCACTCTCTGAGTGAAGAACTTTCCCCTAATATTTCCTCTAAACATTTCCCCCTTCAGCTTAAGAATATGAGCTCTCATATTTATCTCCCCCAATCTAAGTGGAAAAAGTATTTTCGTATCCACTCTGTCTATTCCTCTCAAATTCTTATGCACTCCTAACCTGTTTAATCTTTCCCTGTAGCTCAACTTCTGAAGACCTGGCAACTTCCGAGTAAATCTCTGCATTCTTTCAATCTTATTGATATCCTTCCTGTAGCTCGGTGACCGGAACTGCACCCAATATTCCAAATTTGGCCTCACCAATGTCTTAAACAACTTCAACATAACATCCCAGCTCCTATCCTCAATACTTTGATTCATAAAGGCTAAGATACCAAACGCTTTCTTTACAACCTTGTCCATATGCGACATCACCTTCAGGAAATAATGTATTTGTATTCCCAGATTTCTCTGCTCCTCCGCACTCCTCAGTGCCCTATCATTAAGTTTGCCCTTCCAAAATGCATCACCTCACACTTGTCTGCATTATATTCCATCTGCCACTTTTTGGCCCATTCTACTAGCTGGTCCAGATCCCTCAGAAAGCTTTGAAAAGCTTCTTCGCTGTCCACAATGCTTCCTATCTTTGTGTTGTCAGCAAACTTGCAGATCCAATTCACCGCATTATCATCCATATCATTGATATATACAAGAACAATGGTCCCAACACAGATCCCTGAGGCACATCACTAGTCACAGGCTTCCAATCTGAGAAACAGCCATCCACTACCACCCTCTGTCTTCTCCCACACAGCCAATTTCAAAACCAGTTTACCACCTCTCCTTTAATATCCAGTGGCTGAACCTTCTGAATTAACCTCCCATGTGGGACCTTGTCAAAGGCTTTACTAAAATCCATGTAGATAACATCCACAGCCCTTCCCTCATCTACCTTCCTGGTAACCTCTTGAAAAACTCTACAAGATTTGTTAAATATGACCACCCATGCACAAAGTCATGCTGAGTATCCTTAATCAGCCCATGAATGTGCATACACCTGTATATTCTGTTTCAGAACTCCTTCTAACAATTTACCCACTACTGACATCAGGCTCACTGGCCTGAACATCTACAGGGAAGGCTGCCGTTGGAGAGCAGCAGCAATCATCAAGAATCCACACCACCCAGCACACGCTCTGTTCTCGCCACTTCCATCAGGAAAGAGGTATCGGTGCCACAAGACTCGCACCCACCAGGTTCAGGAATAGCTGATCCCCCTCCACCATCAGATTCCTCAACGACAAACTCAATCAGGGACTTCTGCATGTAATTGATTTTTTTTCTCTCTATTGCACAGTCAGTTTGTTTACTTTTTTTGTTTACATGTGTACGTTGAATACAGCTGTTTTTGCACTACCAATAAGTGGTAATTCTGCCTTGCCTCCAGGAAAAAGAATCTCAGGGTTGTATGTGATGTAATATATGTACTCTGACAGTAAATCTGAACTTTGAACATGATTGGCCTACTCTCTGTGCTGACAGTCCAATGATCTGAACATGGCAAAAATCTGCTCTGACTTTCATGAAGACCTTCCTGTTTGTGAATGACAAGGTCCATCACAAAAGGGAGAGGGGGGCATCTGGAGGAGGGGAATGGAGAGGGTGTGGAAGGTTGGACCATCACTCTGAGTGAAATTTTTAACCTCAGAACCTCCCAAGCAGTTTGGCAGCCAGTAAGTGCTGTTGTGAAATGCAGTCACCACTGAGAAACACACTGGCTAATTTGAGACTCCCACAGACCGCAGTCATCAGCTAGAGACCCAGCTCTTTGTTGGATTAGGCTTGAAGGGAGAGGAGTGTGTGTGTGTGTGTGTGTGGGGGGGGGGGGTGGGTGGGTGTGTGTGTGTGTGTGTGTGTGTAAGAAAGGGGGAGAGAGAGAATTAGAGAGAGGGGGAGAGGGAGACAGATAATTCTCAAACTCTCCCTATCTCCATGTGGGCTGGGACAGAGGGAGTAAATTCTCATTATGTTTTGGGGACGTGGTGATATATTTGTTACCTCTTATCCTCTACTCAGATAATTCAGCGCTGTGAGGGGCAGAGCAGTACAAATGATAGCTTCATGACTACCTGCCAACATGGCTAATAAGTGCAGCCCTATGCATGGGGTGAGGGCAACACTTCTAAACCGTTGACTGATGTGAACACTAAGTGATGCTTAATCACCTGCCACCCGAGAGCCTTGCTCTCCTGTGATGTACCTTGTGATTCCAGGTCCCACTGTTTAGCTCAGTGGGATTATGGTCTGGTTACCAGGTGTACACCACAAGGGCCTTCGCTGCCTTTTTTTCAAAGTTAATTCACAATAAAAAATATATTTACAGTGCTAGGTCTTTTCAAATTCATAGAAATAACCATCCCACCTACCCCCCCCTCCCCCAACCCCCACACACGCACACACATCTCTCTCTCTCGATTAATGCTGCAGCATTTCCAGCTAATAATGGGCACCATGGGTGTGCATGAATGGGAAGGAAAGCGACAGGGGATTAATTTGCTGTTCCCTGAGAATGACATATTACCCAATCGGGAATGCAGAGAGAGTGGCAAAGCTAATAGAAGTGAAATAAGGCTTGCTTTGAGGTGAATTTCTAATCACATATCACACTGCACTAAAGCTAGGCTAGAAGGAACAGAGTGATTGGTGTCTCAGAGCAGTCAGTGTTCCCATTAAATGCACACTGCCATTTACAGGACGGCTGTAGTGCTATGTGCTCTCATCTCTGAAATACGACTTGAGCCCATGACTCTTCCTGACGTGACTGAACCGGGATGTTGTCTCAGAAACAAGACAAATGTCCCTCATCACTACTTCAAGAAAGCCTCTCCATAGGCTTGTTCAACAGTTAATACCCCAAGTAAACTCTCAGGTTGCTGGACATTCCAGGCTGCAGGAGTCCATGCAGTGTTTCACACTGAGCCTTGGTGCAGCCGACATGAGGAACCACAGTGCAGGATCCTTAATCTTCCAAAATCTGGTTAACTTCCAAGAAGCCAGAGAGAGAGAGAGTGTCATAGAGTCGAACAGCACTTTAGCCCACTTTAGCCCAACTTGTCCATTCTGACCATGTTGGCATTCTGGACTAGTCCTACTGCCTGCATTCTATCCATATCCTTCTCTGATATGGACCACCCTCTGAGTGAGAAAGTTGTCCATCGAGTCCTTCTCCCCTCTAGTTCAAGAACATCTACCTTTGGGATATAGACCGGAGCATTCACTTCATCTATTCCCGTCACAATTTTATAAATCTCTCGGCCCAACATTATTAAACCTCTCCCTGCAACTCAAGTTTACCAGACCCAGCAACACCCTGGTAAATCTCCTCTAAACCTCCACCAACTTTTTAAAATTAAAAAAAAATTAGACATGCAGCAAGGTAGCAGGCCCTTTCAGCCCACAAGCATGTGCCATCCAATTTACCTAAATCCAATACATTTTGGAGGGTGGGAGGAAACTGGTGCACCCAGAGAAAACCCACACAAACACAGGGAGAATGTACAAACTCCTCACAGATCAATCTTGTTCCCAACTCAGGTCCCAGTCACTGGTGCAGTATTAGTGTGGCACTAACTACTTCACTAACCACGCCTCCCTTATTGATGTCCTTGATGCACTATCAATAACTCCAAAAGTCTGCAAGTTATGCAAAACTGTCAGGCATTTATTCACAATAACATGGAGGCACGTCCATGCTGGTTGACTGTCCTGAACTGGGGAGGGGGCTTTGGAACAGTCACCTTTATTCAGGAGTCTGTGGGTGGAGCCACAGGTACAGTCAGCCAATGGATGTGCCCCGACATAAATATACAGATAGTGCCCCTTACTGTTGCTGGGGGACCAGCACTGTCCACAGTGCTCCAGGTGAGGTCCCACCTTTGAACTCAATTCCTGGCCAATCAAACCCAGTGTGCCAAACTCCATTTTTTTAATAAACATACAAACTTTATTCAAACTACAACATTACAAACACAAAACACACACAGAACTACAACTAAAACCAAAAACCACCATAAACATGTGACAACACCATGAGAGGCAGTAATTACGACTACCTCCCTATTACACTGTATCGCACGTCAAATTAAAACACGGTTTTCGTCATCAACCAAGCATGTGATCCTCTGGGGGGCCCCACTGTTCCCGGAACTTGGCCACTGTCCCCTTGGACACTGCGTGTTCCTGCTCCAACACCGCATGGGCCTGGACATAACCCCGAAAGACAGGCAGGCAGTCAGCTCTCCCCACCCTCTCGACCACCCAAACCTCTCCTTTCCCACCCCCTCAACCGCCCAAACCCCTCCTTCCCCACCCTGTCCAGAGAAAGGCTTCCTTAGTCATGGTACATGTCTCGTTGACAATGATGTCCACATCCTATGAATTAATAAAAGAAAACCTGTGTTTCATAAATGTGTGTATTGATGTACTTTATTTATAGTGAAGAGTATGCAGATATGCTGCCTATCTAGGACAAAGCAATGTGGCACTAGGGAATTTCTGGTCCTCATGGAGAGTTGTCTCACGGCAACGGAGCCATTGTGAAAAGGAAAGAAGAGAAAAGTACAATGTGATGCTCTATATTTTGCTCTCAAAGGGCTGGAAGGTTTTTCTCAGGATAGTGTTTAATCTTTGTAAGCACATTTTCATAAAACATGACATTAATATTTTATACTGGTTTGTATCCAGCATGTTTCTGATGCAAATGTCATGTTGCAGTCTTGCTTTCCACAGATGTAATTTTTTTTTTGCTCTGGTTCACAAAGATGCTGTTCGAAGACAGCATATGGGTCAGCTGGTGCTTGTTGTGTTGTTCCAGCCTCTGCAAGATTCACGATTCCCTTTATCATGATGTACATAAAACACACAACATTTGTTTGCCCTCCAAACAAACACCACTAGCCCAGTTCACCATCGAGACAAGAAAGAGAAGCAGAGTCCTGTCAGCAGGGACATTGAGTGTCTGTGGATTCTGCCACCTCCTCTGATGTCACCACCTCCCGCACTGCCATTAACCCCCCCCACCGCCACCCGGCCTCCTGTCCGGTCCAGTGGTGGCCCCGAGCTCCAGGCACCCGAGTCACCTTCCTCAGCCCGTTTCTCAACCCCCGATATGATCAGAAAGATGTCAGCGCCCAAGGACATTCAGGAGGCCTCAGCACCCTCCCAGATCCCGGACCCAATACCTTGTTCCCCATGAGCCCGTCACCACATCATGCTGCCTGGTGTGAGACCTTTGGCCTTTGAGCCCCTTGCTTGCCCAGTGCTGTGGGTTCATCTCCCAGGCTTCTCCTGGACTGGGAGTGTGCTTCCTCTCCGGTGCTCTGTGCCAGTCTGCTGTTCTCCCAGACCCACACCCTTTGAAGTTTGGTGCATTTGGATAGCACAGGCTCGTGGGCTGGAAGGTCCTATTACAATGCTGCATCTCTAAATTTTAGAAGTTTTATTTTAAAGGCAATATTTGATGTGAAATGAACCTTCTGTTTCCCAATGATCGTTGCTGACAGCTATGTGTAAATTCAAAGCGATCTCTGAGGTCCTGCAACAGTGATGTCCCTAAGCTCATCTGACAGCTAATTGGTGTTAAAGAACCATCACAGAGAGGACACCACAAAGTAATTAAAACATTTTTTCAATTAATTTTCAAAATATTTTAAGTAAAAATTGGAGCATACAGATTTCAATTTTTTGTAATTTAGACATACAGCACGATAACAGGTCCTTTCAGCTCAGAGCCCATGCCACCCAATTACGCCCAATTCAGAATCAGAATCAGAACTTAATGTAATGAAATTTGGTGTTTTGCGGCAGCAATCATAGTGCAAATGTTCATATTATGACCATCTTACAACACTACTATAAAAAAATAGTGCACGAAAGTAAGGCAGTGTCTGTGCTTCATTGATTATTCAGGAATCTGATGGCAGAGGGGAAGAAGCTGTCCTTGTTCCGTCGAATGCTCGTCCTCAGGCTCCTGTACCTTTTTCCCGATGATAGCAGAGTGAAGAGGGCATGGCCTGGGTGGTGGGATCTTTGAGGTTAGAGGCTGCTCTTCTAAGACACTACCTCATGTAGATCTCCTCGATAGAGTGAAGACTGGTGCTTGTGATGTCACAGGCCGAGTTTACGACCCTCTGGAGTTTATTCTTGTCCTGAGTGTTAGCGCCTCCATACCAGGCAGTGATGCAACCAGCCAGAATGCTCTCCACGGTACACCTGTAGAAGTTTATGAGAGTCTTCGGTGACATACCAAATCTCCTCGGACACCTCACAAAGTATGGCCGCTGGCGAACCTTCTTTGTTATTGCATCAACATCACAATTGAACGCAAACAGTGGGAGGGAACCGGAGCCCCCCCGAGGAAAACCCACGCAGACGTGAGGAGAACGTAAATCTCCTTACTGACAGTGCGGGATTTGAACCCCGGCCCCGATCGCTGGTGCTGTAAAAGCACTGCGTTAATCGTGATGCCAATCGTGCCACCCAGATTAAAGCATTTTTTAGACATTGAAGCCAATTAAAGCAAATTAAAGATGATTAAGGCAGGAGCAGAAATATTTTAAAAATCAATCTATTCTGTTTGAAATACTCATTAAAGAGATTATACTCCAACATTATTTTTTAGAGACAGAGATATGGCAAAACAGTAATTATGGTTCAGCATTGTATTAGAAGTTAATTTATAACCTGGTGCATTCCATCATTTGAGCAGATTTAAAACAAAACCAAGTGTCAGTGATTGGGAGCCTGTGGACCTAATAATTAGTGTTTAGCAATATTTCCTACTCTCAAAATGTTAATTTGACCTGTTAGACTTTTACTGAGTGATTTATTCCAACAGTGTTGCCATACCACATCCAGACATGAACTCTTCAGACATGTCCTGCCACTCCACTATCTGTACACTAACCTGTAACCTGTAACTCAAATCACTCAGATGTTGTCCCACTGAAGTTCACCCTGAATTTTAAAAGATGGAAATGTTTTGGCAATCACATCTCTGAAAACACCAACAAACTTAAAGACTGTTTCTTGCCTTCAACTATCAGGCTCCTGGATGAGCCCCACAACAGTGCTCTCATCAAAACTCAGAAATACTGGAGGAACTCAGCTGGTCTCACAACGTCCAAAGGAGGTAAAGATATATTACTGATGTTTCAGGGCTGAAAATCAAATGACTGAATTAAAGACTGGGAAAAAAAATGGGGTAGAATGGGAGGGGGAGGTTTACAGACCAATAGACAAAAGGCCTGGAAGTCAGCCTGAAGAAAACTGAGGTCCTCCATCAGCCAGCTCCCCACCATGACTACCAGCCCCCCCACATCTCCATCGGGCACACAGAACTCAAAACAGTCAACCAGTTTACCTACCTCAGCTGCACCATTTCATCTGATGCAAGGATCGACAAAGAGATAGACAACAGACTCGCCAAGGCAAATAGCGCCTTTGGAAGACTGCACAAAAGAGTCTGGATAAACAATCACCTGAAGAAACACACAAAGATCAGCGTGTACAGAGCCGTTGTCATACCCACGCTCCTGTTCGGCTCTGAATCATGGGTCCTCTACCGGCATCACCTACGGCTTCTAGAACGCTTCCATCAGCGCTGTCTCCGCTCCATCCTCAACATTCATTGGAATGACTTCATCACCAGCATCGAAGTACTCGACCTGGCAGAATCCGTAAGCATCGAATCCACGCTGCTGAAGACCCAACTGCGCTGGGTGGGTCACGTCTCCAGAATGGAGGACCATCACCTTCCCAAGATCGTGTTCTATGGCGAACTCTCCACTGGCCACTGAGGCAGAGGTGCACCAAAGGAGAGGTACAAGGACTGCCTAAAGAAATCTCTTGGTGCCTGCCACATTGACCACCGCCAGTGGGCGGATATCGCCTCAAACCGTGCATCTTGGCGCCTCACAGTTCGGCGGGCAGCAACCTCCTTTGAAGAAGACCGCAGAGCCCACCTCACTGACAAAAGACAAAGGAGGAAAAACCCAACACCCAACCCCAACCCACCAATTTTCCCTTGCAACCGCTGCAACCATGCCTGCCTGTCTCGCATTGGACTTGTCAGCCACCAACGAGCCTGCAGCAGACGTGGACGTTACCCCTCCATTAATCTTCGTCCGCGAAGCCAAGACGAAGATGAAGAAGACAAAAGGTATCCATTGTTTATGATAAGAGGAGAGGTGAGGATTGATTTTGGCTCCGTGAAAGGAGACAGAGGGAAAAGGGAAGAGAGAGAGGGAGCTGAAAGAAAGGAGATGGGGGTGGGGAGGGAAAAAATTGGTGGGGGGGTGGTTAATGGAAACTAGAGCCCACAGTGCTCTCGCTATCCTTGCTATGTACTAACCGATCTATTTCACTGACCATCTACCCACTATGATTGGCTTTTGATCTTCTGCTTTGTTCAGCTGTATTCATATTGGAAATCCCCTGTTAGATTTCTTGGGGAAGAAGTAAAAGCACACAGTAAATGCTGGAGGAGCTCGGCTGGTCTTGCAGCGTCCATAGGAGATAAAGATATATTACTGACGTTTTGGGCCTGAGCCCTTCTTCAAGGGTAAGGAAAGAACAGGAAGGTGTCAGAATAAAGACAAGACTGGCCAGGGAAGGGTCCATACCAACAAAAGGTGTTAATTAGATATGATAAGAGGAAAGATGAGAATTGATTTTGGCTCCATGAAAGGAGACAGAGGGAAAAGGGATAAGAGAGAGTGAGTAAGTGAGAGAGAGAGAGAAAGAGCGCTGGGGGACTGGTGACAGGGGAGGAAGAAAAGGGGGGAGAGGTGTTTAACAGAAACCGGAGAAGTCGACGTTCATGCCATCTGGTTGGAGGATTGTTTCTCAGGGGAGGTCCATTCTCATTGTACCAGTATAATGCGACAATGATCTTGAATGTGAACTTGTCATCAGTTCTTCCCTCTCTCGGCAACAAACTTAGGGTTTCTAGGTTCGACAACAGAGGTGGAGAAATCCCTCAGTGGCTGGAGGTTTCACAATGCAAAGACAAGGATTGAAATCTTGGCATCACAGAATCAAGGGACGAGGAGTTAGTACAGAACAGGCTCGAGGCATTGAATGGACGACTCCTTTAAATTCAACGCCTGTTTATGCACTTTGAGACTCAGTGACCCCAAATCCTCGATGGTGCTTAAGTGCTGGGATTTACACCATTCGAGGTACAAAACAGAAATGCAGCGATGCTGTTTTTGCCGAGACTTTGGCAGTGGACAAGCAGAATTATTGTGCAGGTGTGTCGCAGGATGTCAGCTTGAGGTTCACAAGAAGGCGAGCTCATTCACTAACGCTGTGGATTAAAGATCATTCCCCTCAGAACTGCAATCAATCATGTAATTGGCTTTCTGAAATAAGCAGAATGGTCCAAGAGGATTTGGCATCAGAAAAGAGAGGGCTCTAATGTCTTACCTCGTGGATAGAACATTTGCAGCTCAGTACACATGATCTTTGAACTGGAGAAAAGGATGCACTCCCATCATGAGCTGCCCCTTTGCTCATAGACTTTCTACACTTGGTAGAGGGGAGAGGTGGAGAGGAAAGAAGGGGAAAATAAGGTGGATAGAAAGAATGGAAGAGGGACAGAGTGAGAGGAGAGATATGAACACTAAAACACATTCATATGTACGTACACACACATATGAGCTCATTCACGCACACGTGAACACATAAAAATACAGTATATCCTTACATACATTAACATATAGAATTGCATACACACAGACTAATGTATGTAATCATACATCCATAACACACTCACTGTTGAACTGCACACTCCTGCACAGCATTAATGCATGTATGCACACATGAACATGCATGTACATACATTCAACATACGCACATACACGCACGCACTCATATACACATCTGCACGTGCGCAAATGCATGCTCACACACACATACACGTACCCCCACCCGTGCAAAAGTGTGCTTACATGCGCACACTCACGCACGCACAAACACACACACACACACCCACGCACAGATACACACACACGCACACACACACACACACACACACACACACACACACACACACACACACACACACACACACACACACACACACACACACACACACACACAAATCCACAGTTGTTGACAGGCTTCTGGCTTTCTCTCCGAGATTGGTGTGTAGTAGCATTTTGTTCTCTCATGGTCATCCACATCACTGAGTCACAGAATTAATCATCAGAAAACTTGAACAGATAAAAAGAAACGAATAAATGGTTTTAACACTGAAGCTCAGACTCTGGAAATGAATAAAGAGAAGCCTGTATTGAGAAAATTTGCATTTTTGATTTGAAAAGTTGTCAGGCACTCAGTCACTGGGAGGTTAAGCTATCATCCTGATATAAAGCATTCATTAAATAACATTTAATGCTTTCCTTTAGTGAGCAGTTAGTCAGGCAGAAGTGAGGGAGAGAGCTCACAAATCCATCTGTCTTTGAAAAGAACAGATTGATATACAGGGTATCAGGAAAAAACAGTCAAGGGGGCTGAGACTGATTTTTGAGGAATTTAAGGATTAGAGATTGCAGTGGTTAGGGTGGAGAGAGACAGGAGAAAGGGAGAGAGGAAGTGAGGGAGAAGGAGGAGGAGAGAGAGGGATGGAGAGCGAGAATGGAAGGAAATGATCGATGGAGTTTTGAATCTGAAGGAATTAAGGAATATGGGGTTACTACAATAGAGTGGGTGGGGTGGGAAGGAAGGGCAGGTGGTGTTCAAGTGAAAGAGACCTGTCGTCATGTAGTAGAGAGCAGATGTAAGGGCTGAATCCCCATGGCATCCAATATACACAACAAACAATGATGGTCCCAACACAGATCCCTGAGGCACACTACTAGTCACAGGCCTCCAATCTGAGAAGCAGCGATCCATTACTACTCTCTGTTTTCTCCCATGCAGCCAATTTTGAATCTATTTTACAACCTCTCCATAGATACCTAGTATCTTAAACTTCTGAACTAACCTCCCATGTGGGACCTTGTCAAAAGCTTTACTGAAGTCCACATAGACAACATCCACAGGCTTTCCTTCATCTACCTTCTTGGTATCCCCCTCGAAAAACTTGACAATTGACTCCAACGGCTTTCCAACATCAGGCTAATGGGTCTATAATTTCCTTTCTGCTGCCTCGCTCCCTTCTTCAACAGAGGAATGACATTGGCGATCCTCCAGTCCACCGGAACTCCCTTGATTCCTGGAAGATCGTTACCAATACCTCCACAATCTTTACAGCGACCTCTTTCATGACCCAAGGGTGCATTCCATCCAGTCTGGGAGGCTTATCTACCCTTAGACCATTTTACTTCCCAAGTAGCTTCTCTCTCTTGATCTTGACCGCACTCACTTCACTTCCAACAGAGCCATGAGAGTCTGGTGTGCTACTGATGTTTTCCACAGTGAAGACTGATCCAAAGTATTTATTCAGTTCCTCTACCATCTCCTTGTCTCCCATTACAATTTCTTCAATGTAATTTTCTATTGGTCCTTTGTCTACTTTGGTTAACTTTTTACTCTTTATATATTTTTTAAAAACCTTTCAGAATCCTCTTTGATGTTACTTGCTATGCTCCTTTCATCATTCACCTTTTCCTTCCTAATCACCTTCTTAGTTGTCTTCTCCACCTTTTTAAGTTTCCCAGTTTGATATCTATTATTTATGATAAGTTATCACCTCCGGAGTTGTGCACAGTTACGGCCTCCATATCCAAGGAAGGTTGCTCTTGTGGAGGGAGTGAAACAGAGGTTCACTGGGTTGATCCTGGGATGGAAAGGCTGACATAAGAGTCTGGGATGATTAGGCTTGCGTTCACTCTGCTGTTCCAAGTTGCCTGCAGACATCCGATGGAGATGCTGACAATTAATGTCATCATTATCCTGTTGAGGAAAACAACAAAAGAGAGATGTGCCATGTCCACATTTCTGTATGTTTTTAAAGGGAGAGGACTTTCCTTTATCATAACCCCAATATCTAAGAGATGACTGGGATTGTTGCTTGCAAAATCTTTACCACAGCATCTTCCAGCTGCTTCCATCTCTGAGTATCTGAGCCCACACCACCAGGCTGAAGAACAGCTTCTACCCACGGGCAGCGAGAATGCTGAATGACTGATGAACTGTTCTTACAATTCCTCGAAATTCTCCTATTATTCAACAATATTTATTTACTTTTATGTACGTACTGCATATAAATTGCTTGTAAATATGTGTGCGATGTCTACGTATGTGCATTTGCATGTTTTTACGCTGAGGCCTGAAGAATGCTGCTTCATCCAGTTGTACTTTACAAAAACTGTAAGGAGTTTGTATGTTCTCCCGTGTCTACATGGGTTTTCCCTGGGGGCTCTGGTTTCCTCCCGCTGATTAAAACGTTCCAGGTTCATTGTAGGTTAAATGCAGGTTAATTGGGTGTAAAAATTGGGCGGCATAGACCTGTGGGCTGAAATGGCCTGTTACTGTATGTCTCAATTTAAATTTAACTTTAATTGTATGATCATAATAAACATGAATATATTTTCTGGCCAAGTTGGTGTAGTCACTGTTGTAGTTTGTGCAGAACCAGTCCCTTTGGATGAAAATGAGTGTATGATTTGTGCTGATGAGAACGCTGATTAACCAAAGGAACTGCCCACACTGACCCTTCGAGACTCTTATATTCATGAAATAACATTTATTTATTTATTTGTATAGATTAAATACTTGTCCTGCATATGTATTGCTTGTCTGTATGTATGTAGTCTGGTTGAGTGTCTGCATGTTTTTCACCGAGGACCAGAGAACACTGTTTCGTTGGGTTATACTTATGCAATCAGATGACAATAAACTTGACTTGAATGAGTATATATTATGCATTTCCCTGTTCGCTGTCTGTTGGGCACTACCAGTTACCCCAATAATCACAAGCGCAAAGATTGAGGGGAACGATGAGCTTTATTGTACAGAAGACTTGAGCTGGCCCGGATCCAAGCAAGGGAAGTGCAGGGAAGGGAGAGGTGGCCCGACCTTTATGGCCTGGGTCCCAAGGGAGGAGTCCAGGTGAGAGTGTCATAGGAACATAGGAACATAGGAAGTAGGAACAGGAGTCGGCCAAAAATGGCCCATCGAGCCTGCTCCGCCATTCAATAGATCATGGCTGATCTAATTTATGACCTAACTCCACCTACCTGCCTTCTCCCCATATCCCCTAATTCCTCTATCATGTAAAAATTTATCTAACCGAATTTTAAATATGTTTAATGAAGCAGCCTCAACCACTTTCCTGGTTAGAGAATTCCAAACATTCACTACTCTCTGGGAAAAACTATTTTTCCTCATCTCAGTCCTAAATCTACTCCCCCGTGCCTTTACCGGCCAATGAGTACATACAATCCATGCCATTACACTGTCAAAGACACTCATGGGATCTTCTCTATCTACCAGGGAAGAAGACACTTTAGGCCTCTGTTTATTCCTGATTCTCTGGAATTAGATCCAACTGTGCAGGTGTTCCATGACTGGGAGCAGCTTAACTCCTGCTCTTTCCTGCACCCCTGAAATTGGCCTTTGCAAGGACCTAATCCACTCTACTTCCATTTCCACCTAGCAGTGAGTTCCCGAGTGAAATCACTTTCTGGGTGAACCTTTCTCCTCATCTTTGAACCTTGAGCCCAAACGTTTAAACCCTCCCCACCAGTCCTTGTACCATCCACCAATGGGAATGGCTGCCTTCCTGTTCTGGCGTTGAATCAGTCCCCATCCACTTTGTCCTGACTCCGTCTCCTCTCTCACCCTCACACGTAACCGCAGAACCAAAGTGCAGAGTTACAGGCCAAAGTTTCGGAGGAACGGCAACACACTTCCACTATTGTGATGCAGTTCTTTCATCCCTTGAGTAAACCCAGTAACTAGTCCAGAGATGGTCCAGCCAATATTTTCACAGGTGATTTGGGAGGGAATGAAATAGAGGCAAGTTGGTGTGAGGAAAGTCAATTCTTCTCACATGTCTGTCCATGGTCTCATGGCACTGCCAAACTGAGACCAATAGCAAATTGGAGGAACCCCTCATCTTCTATGTGGGCACTCTTCAACAATATGGCATTAACATTGACTTCTCTGATTTCCGTTAAACCCCCCCCCCCACCATTTTCATCCCCCTGCCTCCTTTCATTTAGATCTGTCTCTTTCTCTCTCTCTTCCCTTTTCCTTCTGCCTCCTTTCAGAACCAAAAATTAATTCTCATCTTTCCTCTTATCATATCTAATTAATGCCTTTTGTTTGTTGTTCTTCCCCCCTTTCTCTCCCAATCTGTATTGAGATGCCTGCCTGTTTTTAGCTTATCCCTTGAAGAAGGGCTCAGGCCTGAAATGCCGGTAGTATATCTTTACCTGCTATAGGCGATGCGAGACTGACTGAGTTCCTCCAGTATTTACAGTAGGCTTTTACTTCTTCCTCAGCAACAGTGAAGGAGAAGATCAGAGGGGAGGGTTTTCTTACTCATGCCATCTCGAGGTGTCAGATCTGGCAGCGATTATTCATGGAGACTCGTGTTGTAACACTCAATTAGCTGAAGGCTTTAAAACATGAGAAAATCTGGAATGAATTCTCATTGATTAGTAATTCACGCCAGAAGAGCTCTCCTAAGGAATAAGAAAACAATTCTTACATTTCCCCGCACACAGCTTCAAAGTGTGGTCACTGATACATTGATGCAAGCCCACCAACCAATTTATACACATCAAGATTCCACACGATGAAGATACAGTAAATCCCCTGGTATGTGGGATTTAAGCAACCAGCAGCCTAAGCAATCGGCAAAAATTTTTGAGGAAAATAGATTTTAAAAAATAAGAATAAAATAATATGTAAAAAATATGTAAGTTTAAAATTGTAAAAGAACATGTTCTCTGAAGTAACACTTAAACCTTGGGTGAAGATGAGAGCAAATATTCAGCCATAGGGGAGCCTTGGTCGGGCTTTGCTCGTACCAGCTGTTTGAATAAGGTTGTGTGCAGGGGCTGGCGTTTGGGGAGCGTTTAACATCTCTTGGGTTGTATTCATTGCAATACAGGAGTATGAGGGGGGATCTCATAGAGACATTTCGAATATTGAAAGGTTTTGATAGAGTGAATGCAGATAAGATGTTTCCCTTGATGGGGACAATGGGGTTATAGTCTTAAAATTAGAAATGATCATATTTCAATTAAAATAGAGAGGAGGAAGAACTTCTTTAGTCAGAGGTATCATGCATCTGTGGGACTCACTGCCGCACAAAGCAGTGGAGGCCAGATCACTGGGAGTATTTAAACGTGAAATGGATAAGCATCTTATTAGTAAGGGATATGGGGAAAAGGCTGGAAATTGGAACTAGGTGTGAGCATAATTCAGCTTAGTGTAGAGTCACAGAACAGACTCGATGGGCCTAATAGCCTGCTTCTGCTCCTTTAACGTGAACTTGTGAACAGTAGTGGCGTCGCCCAGGATGAAGAGCTGGTTGATGTCGTTGGGGCGACTCTCTTAAAGTCTCTCCTTATCTCTGCTTAGTAAGACTTTCCCCAGTCAGAGGCTTTATCTGTAAACTTGAAGGGGAGGTTAATTATCTATAATGTTATTATTCGTCTTTCAGGCGGCTCCTTGGAGGGGGAGGAACCTGCAGATGCAGCGACAGTTAAATGTTTTCAAAGAATGTGACTGAAAATAAAGTAAAATCATGTAAGTGAAGATTATTCAGTGTAAGTACAGTATAGCCTTTTTGTCTTTTAAACTGTTTATTCGTAATACAGGTGTATTAGTTAGGTATTATAAGTCTCAAGCAATCGGAAAATATGCTTACCCAGCATCTACCAATCCCCATAGGTGCCAGATAACCATGGGTTTTACTGTAATTCCTTTTTAATACTAAAACAAAATCTGCCGATACCTAAACAGATATCAGGAAATGTTTATCGCTACACTAGTTTTCATGGGTCATAGAACAAACCGCTGGAGGATCAGAGGTCAAGCAGCATCTGTGAAGGTGAAAGGAATTGTCAATGTTTTGTCCCAAGATCCTGCTTCAGGGATGATAGTAGGGAGGGAAGATAACAAGAGGAGGTAGGGGTGGGGGGATGGGCTAGTAAAACCACAAAATGCTGGAGAAGCTCAGCAGGTCAAAGGTAAAAATATGTAACCAACGTTTTGGGCTTGAGCCCTTCAACAAAGTACAGTATAATAGAATATCAGGAAGTGTCTGAACAAAAGAGTAGGAGGGGGAAGGGGGTGGCAAAGGCACAAGATGATAGGTGGGGAAAGAAGGGAGGGGACAGCAATGAACTGGGGGAGGGAATGGCTGGAAAGAGAGGAAAGGGGAAGGGGAAAGAAAAGGCAAATATGTTTAATATCATCTAGCTGGAGGATACCCAGATGGAAAATAAGGTGTTGCTCCTCCAATCAGGAGTGGGGCAGAACATAGGCCATGGACAGACATGTAAGTGTGGGAGTGTGGCCCAAAATTGAAATGGTTGGCCACTGGGAGGTTGCTGTGGTTGCGAACGGAGTGGTGGTGCTGAGCGAAGCGATCTCCCAGTCTGCGACTGGTCTCTCCGAAGTAGAGAATACCACGTGAAATGTACAAGTGAAGTATACAAGGGGGAGATGGGCTGGTGGGTAATGGGTGGATGAAGGAGAGATGAAAGATGATTGACTGATGGAGCCAGGAATGTGGAGGGGAGGGTGGCAAGGGGTGATTTGTGATACGTGGATGAGGGAGGGAAGAAGGATGATGAACTCTTGGAGGAAAGTGGGAGAAGGGGAGAGTGGCGGGTGATAGGTGGATGGAGGAGGGATGAAGGATGATGGACAGCTGGAGGCCGGTTGGGGAAAAGGAAGGTGGCATGGGGTGATTGGTGATAAGTGCATGGATAAGGATGAAGGACAGATGGAGTTAAGAGAAGGGAAACGGGTTGGTGATAGGTGGGACCACAAAGATGAGGGAATGCTGCTCCAAACAGACACATGGAGCATAGAATAGTACAGCTCAGGAACATGCCCTGCAGTCCTTAGGGTCTGTTCTGACCCATGATACTAGTTTAAAATATTGGCGTCTGTCTGCAAATGATCCACATTCCTCCATTGCCTGCAGGGTCAAGTGGCATGGTAAGTGTAACACTTAGTGCAACGCCTTTACAATGCCATCAATTGGAACTGGGGTTCGAATCCAGCTCTGTCTGTAAGGAGTTTCTATGTTCCCCCTGTGTCTGCGTGGGATTTTCCAGGGGGCTCCAGTTTCCTCCCACTGTTCAAAATGAACCCAGAGTTGTAGGTTAATTGGATGTAAATTGGGGGGAACGGACTCGTAGGCCAAAATGGCCTATTACCGTGCTGTCTGTCTAAATTTAAAAATTTTAAATTAAAAAAAATGTCTCCACCATCACCAATGTCTCTCCACCATCACCAATGTCTCTCTAATATAACCAAGGACTTTCTAACATCATCAATGCCTCTCCACCATCACCTCTGTCTCTCCACTGTCACCAATGTCTTTCAAACATCACCAAAGTCTCTTAAACATCCCCAATGTCAGAACTGCATCAGTTGCCCTGGCTGTATGCTCCAGGCACCTGCGACAAGACTCCTTGGAGTCCACAGCCAAGCTTGCATACCTGCCCCACTGGGCTAAGCCTCACATGAGGAGAGCAGCATACATGGAAGATCAGCTGCTGGGAACAACATTTGTTTCATTTTGTAAATGAACAATTTGGCATGTGACCGCGTTTTGTAACCATTTAAATGTAGGAAATTGCTGATACATAATTTTTAACAAATAATTTATTTTACACTTGTTTCGAAAACGTTTATAAATGTCGAATGTATTCCCAGACAGATGAGCCCGACAGATTTGCTTCCCCAAGGGGATTAGTTAACCAGCTGCGTTTTTACATCAATCCAGTAGTTTCTTGGTTACTGTTACTAAGACTAGCATATTTTTTACATTGTAGACATTAAATTACTTGAATGTAATTCCCCAGATGCTATGGTGGGATGCGAAAGCATGTCTCTGGATCAGTGGTCCAGGACATTGGATCTATTCCCAGGAACTTAACCCTTACACTGTCATATTCAAGTGAGGAGAAGACTGCAGGTTGTACAGAGTGCTGCAGGTGAAGGCAAGAGAAATGTGAAAAGAATCAAAGAAAAGCACAAAGCCTGCTCTCCACTGCTGCCTGTGTGGAGTCTGCACATTCTCCCTGTTTCCCCTGTGCTCCGGTTCCTCCTACATCTCAAAGATGTCGTCAAGTTTATTGCCACTTGATTGCACAAGTACAACCTGACGAAACAGTGTTCTTTAGTCCTTGGTGCAAAATACACAGACACACAACCAGACAAACAATACACATGCAGGACAAGTATTCATACAATACAGATAAATAAATAAATATAGTTTCATGAGTATGAGAGTCTCAGAGGGTCAGTGTGAGCAGTTCCTTTGGTCGTTCACCTTTCTCACTGCCTGTGGGAAGAAGCTGTTCCTCTGCCTGGTGGTGCTGGCTCCCTGATGGGAGCAGCTAAAATATGCTGTGTGCAGGGTGGAAGGGGTCCTCAATAATTGCGTGCAGCCTCTTTGGACAACAATCCTGGTAGATCCTTATAGTCCTGTGGGCAAAGCAGAATTACCACTGATTGGCAGTGCAAAAAATATCCATTCTCAGCGTCTGCATGAAACGTAAACAAATTGTGCAATACAGAGAGGGAAAAATCAATGGTGCAAGAGTCCTTAAAAGAAAAAAAATCTCAGGATTGTATGTGATGTTATGCATGTACTCTGACAATAAATCTGAACTTTGAACTTTTCGGGAACTGAGAAAGAGAGAACTGGTTAGGGGTGGTTTAGGAACGCACAAGATGAAGAGAATCTGGCTGCAGACAGTGTGGTATGGTTGCTGTAGAGCTCTGGATCGGAGGTCAATCCAGAGGACCAGAAGAGCGGCAGAGAGGATCACTGGGGTCTCCCTCTCCTCCTCCAACACAATCTACAGGGATCGTCGTTATGAAAGTCAGAGGTAGGTAATTTGTTCCCATTGGTGGGGGACACTAGGGGACAGAGAGGAGGAACTGCTTTTCCCAGAGGGTGGTGAATCTGTGGAATTCACTGCCATTGAAGCAGTGGAGGTGACCTCAGTAAATATATTGAATAGATTTTTACAAAGTAGGGGAATTAAGGGACATGGGGAAAGGGGAGGTAGGTGGAGATGATCCTATCATCAGATCAGCCATGATCTTATTGAATGGCGGACCAGGCTTGACGGGGCAGATGGCCGGCTCCTGTTCCTATTTCTTATGTTCCTTCTGAACCTTTAGGCATGGTTAGTGTAGAGGTTGGCACAATTCTGTTGCAGCACCCGCTACTGGGTTTATATGTTCTCTCTGTGTCTATGTTGGAGTCTTCTTTCCTTGTACTGCATGGATTAAGTTAATAAACTTAGAGATATTGTCCATTGTTTGTCTTTTCTTAATAAATCCAGTTTCGTTAAGTTTTACTATTTTTGGTACACAGACAGCCAATCTGTTTGCTCATAGTTTTGCTATTATCTGATTCCACCTGCATTGAATTCGCCCATCGTTATTGAATGAAGATCTACCGGGACCAATGCCTGAAGAGGGCGCACAAAATCAGTGAACCGGTGCGGACTCAAAAGGCCTGTTTCCGCTCCGTAAATGGTTATATGGTTATATGTAGATTTTACCCAGGGGCTCCTGTTTCCTCCCACTGTTCAAAACATACCAGGGGTTGTAGGTCAATTGGGTGTAATTGGATGTCACAGGCCCATAGGCTGGAAGGGCCTGTTACCGTGCCGTAAATCAGTGTTACAGTCTATAAACATTGAAATTGTTCCTATCGCTACCTCCTCCTCAGACAGCTTGCTCCACCAATGCACCACCCTCTGTGCAAAAGTTTTGCCTGTCAGGTCACCTGCCACCCAAAACCTGTGCCGCCTCCCCCCACTCCAGTTTTAGACTCCCCTCCCGTAGGGCTCCCCTGCTCCTTGGCAGACCCTGAAGTTTGGAGCAAAATCCTGATGAAGGGTTCTGCCCAATACCTCGACTGTCAATGTCTTCTGTGGTGGATGCCTGGCCCGCTGAGTTCCCGCAGCGGCTGGCGTGTTTCTCATTGGATTTGGGTTGCTTAGGTAGGCACAATACTGGGGGCTGAAAGGCCTATGCAGTGCTGTAATGTTCTGGGTCAGACAGCATCTGTGGAGGTGAAGGGACAGTTAATGTATAAGGTTGGGGCTTCGTGAAGGGTCTGGATCTGAAATGTGCAGTTGGTGACTGCAGAATGCCTGTAGTGCATGGGTGAGGGCTGGAATTTCCAGGTGTTGATAGGAAGTTGGGAGCATCAAACAGGATTAGTGTAAATGGGTGCTTATGGTCTGCACATTCCCACATGCAGTGAGATGCTGAACGACCAAGGACCTGCTCACACTAACCATCTGAGACTCTTGTATTCATGAAACAATATTTATTTATTTATGTGTATATATGAATACTTGTCCTGCATGTGTATCGTGTGTCTGTCTGTGTGTTATGTCTGGTTGTGTGTCTGTGTGTTTCGCTCTGAGGACTGGAGAACACTGTTGTATCGGGTTGTACTTGTTCAATGATTGAACTTGTCGTTGCCCCTTTTTTTACTTGTCATAGCACGGACTCAGTGGCAGAAGGGTCTGCTTGGTGCCTTATCCTCTGCGAACTATACAGCTATCAGGGCTTCGTGAGCCTGAGGCCTAAGCACCTGTATACAACCAGAGGCCTGAGTTTACGTCGTCAACCACAGACTCAAACAAAGGTTCACAGCCCCAGGGCCATTTCCAGACCCTCTCTCTGTCTTGCCGTCAGAAAGACCAGGTATGATATATTCAGGCAAAGTACAAAGGGATTTCTTTGGCATTTGTGGGGTTAATAGTGGACTGCTGGTGTAATTGACAGATGCAAATATACTGCTGGTATGGAGTGAGTCGATCTGGGCCTGTTCCAGTTACCGACCTTCAGTAACTACAGATTAATCGCTCAGAGACCGCTACAGACAGCTCAGTGGGACATCGTGGCTCTGTGCTTTCACCCTCTGCAATCCTCTGAGGTGGAACAGTCGGGGTGAGGTCACAATCCAATTCTAGGGGAAGGAACCAGGTTCAGGAACAGCTGCTCCCCCTCCACCATTTGACTCCTCAACAACAAACTCAATCAGGGGCTCATTTAAGGACTCATACTTTGATCATTATTTATTATTGAATATTTATTTTCTGTATTGCACAGTTTGTTTGCAAAAGAAATTGGCTGTCCACCTTATCTATGCCTCTCAGAATCTTGTAGATTTCTATTATGTCACCTCTCATTCTACGTTCCAAGGATAAAAGTCCCAGCTCTGCTAACCTTGCCTCATACGCTTATTTTCCAATCCAGGAAGCATCCTGGTAAATCTCCTCTGCACCCTCTCCATAGCTTCCACATCCTTCCTATAATCGGCGAGAAGGGTGGGTGGGAGAGGTCCATCCTAAGTCGTCAAGTTTATTGTTATCCGATTATACAAGTACAACCTGACAAAACAGCGTCCTCTGGTACTTGCTGCAGAACACACAGACGCACAACCAGATATAACACACATACAGATAAACAATACATATGCAGGACAAGTATTATATCTATATAATTAAATAAATAAATGCTTTTTGTGTAAATGAGCGCCTTAGATGGTCAGTGTGAGCAGTTCCTTTGGTCGTTTAGCATTCTCACACTGCCTGTGGGCAGAAGCTGTTCCTCAGCCTTGTGGTGCTGGCTCTGATACTCCTGTATTTCTTCCCAATGACCCAGCCCAACTTTTAATCTTTTTCTGGTACCAGTACAGAGGGAGCAATGTCATGGAACCCATCGGTCTCTGGCAACCATTCACACAAATTCTACACAGCCCAATTTTACTCTCCCCACATTCCCATCATCTGCCTCGGATTTCACCCCTCACCTCTAAACCACAGGTAACTTCAGCAGGCAATTAACCAGCCAAGGCAAAAATTTTGAGATGTGGGAGGCAAATGGAGCACCTGTAGGAAATCCAAGCGATCACGGGGGAGGGGGGAACGTGCAAACTCCACGCACACCGTTCCACAAACCCAGGTAAGAATCAATCCAATAACCTGGTTATATTGGTAACTGTTTTTTACTGCTGGGATAGGACTGTTTTGTTCAGTCATCCTTTTAAAAATTATTTTCCAAAAATAAATGAAAAAGAACAAATTTAAATTGATAACCAGTGACTGCATCGGTAGCTTACTCAGTTGTTGACCATATTAAAAATATCGGCCCAGTTCCCTGTGAAGCAGTCAAGTTTATTTGGTTTATTCTGTGCTTTTCTCCTTCCAAATGCATTAAAAAATCTAAAAATATTTTATGTTTTCAGTCCCCTTTAAATGGGGTGTGGTCCCTGGGGTGGTGATGGGGGGGAGGTGGGGCAGGATAGGATAAAGAGCTGTGATGTCTTCCTACATTCATTGAGGTATTTTACACGTCCTGATTGGGGAATGGGTGAAGGCAGCTATCCTCAATGGTTCCACAGCACATTTAAGGAGGGGGACACAGAATGAAATCATTAAAAAAATGTATATTTTTGTGCAGTCAATAGGAAAGTATGGAAGAAATGAACTAAACTTGACTGATTCACAGGAAAGGGGGCCCATTAACTTTGAGCAGAGTCTTAAGGGGGCTAGAGCCAAAAATAAAGATTGAGAACAGCTGGTCTCGGGCTGGTTGCTAATTTAAATTTGAACTTTTTCATTTTCATAGTGGAAAATAATATTATTTTTAAAAGGATGTCTGAGACAAGTAGTCCTAAAAGTCAAAGAATGTCATGTATGTTACATTCTAAATGTAGCATTATGTGACAATAATGGATCCTTTACCTTTTTTTAGTTACCAGTATATTATTGGATCAGCTCTTATCTGGGTTTGGGGAACAGAATGCCAAGGGGAAACTGAGATGGACAGCCACTTACCTCTCAATGAGGGCTAGCTGGATTCAGGGCAGCACCTACAACATTGCAGCATAGAAACAAGCCTCTTCGGCCCTTCTAGTCATGTTGAACCATTTATTTTTTTTGCCTAGCCCCACTGACCTGCACCCAGCCCATAGCCGCCCATACCTCTCCCATCCATGGACCTGTCCAAATTCCTCTTACATGTTAAAATTGAGCCTACATTCACCACTTCTTGTTCCACACTCCCACTGCTCTCTGAGTGAAAAGGTTTCCCCTAAACACTTCCCCTTTACACTCTTAACTCTCTGGTTTGTATCTCACCTACATCAGTGGAAAAAGCCTATTTACATTTACTCCGTCTGTCCCCCTCATAATTTTAAACACCTCTATCAAATCTCCCCTCATTCTTCTACGCTCCAATGAATAAAGTCCTAACGTGCTTAACATTTCCCTGTAATTCAGTTCCTGAAGTCCGGGAAACATCTTGTAAACCTTCTCTGCACTCTTTCAATCTTATTGACCTCTTTCCTGTTAGGTGACCAGAACTGCACACAATACTCCAAATTTGGCCTCATACAACTTTAAAATAACATCCCAACTCCTGTACTCATTACTTTGATTTATGAAGGTCTATTTGCCAGAAGCTCTCTTTACAACCCTATCCACCTGTGATGCCACTTTCAGGGATGTATGTATCTGTATTCCAAGATCCCTCTGTTCTACCACACTCTTCATTGCCCTACCATTTACCGTATACATCCTTTCTTGGTTTGTCCTTGCAAAATGCAACACCTCACACGTGTCTAAATAAATTCCATCTGCCATTTTTCTGCCTAACTTTCCTGCTAGTCCAGATTCCTCTGAAAGCTTTGAAAACCTTCTTCACTGTCCACAATGCCTCCAATCTTAGCATCACTATGCTGCCTGCTGCAGTAGAATAGCTTGGCTGTGCAGATGCATGGGAAAGTAAAATAAGGAAGTGGATGGGAGGAGGGGGTATGGAGGCCCCTGGACTGGGTGCAGGTCGTTCGGTCTAGGCAAAAAAATAATAGTTTGACACAGGCTAGAAGGGCCATAGGGCCTGTTTTCCATGCTGTGATGTTCTATGGTTCTAATAGTTTCTTGGGGGAATCACTGATAATGATTCGCAGTAGAGTACCCCTCCAGTCACAAGGAGAGTTAAATCTCAGGGCATTGTCCTCACCTGCAACTAAGATAGCCAGATGTCGATGAGCCGTGAGCTGGTGATATGTCAAATATGGATCGACAACTCTCTGAGCTGTCCAGAATGCAGAACTGGAAAGCCTGCTGTGTGCTTGCTGCAGAGATTCTCTCTGTTGTGGCCACACATTTTAAAAGCTAATTTAGCAGATTAATGTCTGCACAGCTTGGGTCTTTCTGCGCAGCCCACAACACACAGGGCAGGTGCTTGCTGTTTTACACACTGCTCCGCACGGTAGCTGCAGTTTGCTGCCTGCTTCGACGGACTCGGCTCGCTGAGGGGGGAGGGGAGGGGAGGGGTCTTTGGCGGAGACTCCTGGGCACCGTTTGTCACTGGCATCACGGACAGGGGGATGGGGTGTGGACCCCTCCGGGTGTCACCATCAGAGGAGGTGACACCAAAGTGACTGTCTATAAAAATTTTGTGTCCTGTTTCAGCAGAAATTTATTTTTTCTAAAAAAAAACATTTTTTATAAGCCCAGCTTACACGCATCAATATCCCTACAAGGCTAAAACTCTATGCTAATTTACATTTTGAACCTTCTAATGCGGTCCAGTCAGTCAGACCCCTCCCCCCATGCTCAGCGCCTCTGCCACTCTCCCCCCCCCCCCCCCCCCCCACAAAGTGACACCACTGAGTCTGGCACACACTGCCTGAGGGGGTGGTGGAGACAGGAACTGCCACATTTTGGGTCTATTCAAACACACCATTCACAAAGCAGCGGACCAAGTGCCAGGAAATGGGATTGGTGTCGGTGGCTCCTTGGGCATGTGGGCTGAAGGGCCTGGTTCTGTGGCTATGTGACTTCGTGATCTTAGGGTGGTAGTCTGAGAGGTCCAGTCTCCCTTACCCCAACCCTGCCCGAGCACACAATTTCACTGACACCCTTGGGCCACACTCTCCAGCGGGAGGACAGGCTTGGTGTCACCCAGTGTGGTAACTCATGGTGTCACCCACCCCACCCCATGGACCTCCTCCCACACCAGACCATACAGAATCCTTAATACCTGTAATGTTTTTTGTACTGATGTTACTAATGCTGTAATTTTTCTCCTTTTTTTCCTTTAATTACTACTTCATCCTCAAAAAAGTTATTGATATCGGTTCATAAATGCTAACGACCACAATATTGTAGTTAAAACACCAGAACATTTGACAAAAGCAGTGACTATAAAAACACCAGCAGCGACGAAAACAACAATACGTGCAGATGAAACCACACGATTCGAAGCATCGTTGTCTTTGGGGAATAACAACAGCTCTGACCGGAGTGTGTTAGATGGTTCAAAAAGTCAATGAGTATCGAGTTTTAGTCTTGCAGGGATAGTGATACATGTAAGCTGGGCTGACAGAAAATGTTTTTGTTGTTATAAAAAGCAACATGGATATTTTTTTAAAAATAATAAATTTCTGCCGAAATACTGCACAAAACTTTTATAGCCAGTCATTTTGCTGTCACCCCCCTCTGATGGTGTCACCTGGTGTGGTCCGCACCCCGCGAGTGATGCTAGTGTCCAGACTGCAACAATCCTTCAGAAAAGAATATTCTTCCTACGTGTAACCCTGAACTATAGAAACACACTGCAGCACAGAAAACAGGCCCTTCAGCCCTCCGAGTCTGTGCTGAATTATTTTTCTGCCTTGACCCACAAATCTGCACCCAGTCCATACCCCTCTCATCCATGGACCTGCCCAAATTCTTCTTAAATGTTAAAATTGAGCCCATGTTCACCAATTCAGCTGGCAGCTCGTTCCACACTCCCACCACTCTCTGTGTGTGAAGAAGTTCTCCCTACTGTTCCCCCTAATCTTCTTCCCTTTCACCCTTAACTTCATCTTAACAAAATCTCTTGCTTTATTTATATCAGTAAGATTGAAAGTGTGCGCAGAAGATTTATTAGGATGTTGGCAGGACTTCAGAAACAGAATTACAGGGAAAGATGAAACAGGTTAGGACTTCATTTCCAGGAGTGTAGAAGAAGGAGAGGAGATTTAATAGAGGTATACACTATCATTTATAGGAGTAAATGCAAGTAGGCTTTCTTCCACTGAGGTTGGTGAGATACAAAAGAGAGGAAATAGGTTAAGGGTGAAGGGAAATATTTAGGGGGAACGTTACACAGAGAGTAGTGGGGGTGTGGAACAAGCTGCCAGCTGAAGTGGTGAAAGCAGCCTAATTTTCACTTTTGTGAAATCATGAAGGCATCATGAAGAAAGCAGGTCAGTGCCTCTACTTGCTCAGGAATTTGCGGAGGTTTGGTACGACATCAGAAACCCCGGCAACTTTCTACAGAGGTGTGGTGGAAAGTGTGCTGACCAACTGCTTTACGGTCTGGTATGGAAACACCAATATCCCTGAGCATAAAGCCCTGCAAAAGGTAGCGGACACAGAACAGGACATTACAGGCAAAACCTTCCCCACCATCGAGAACGTCCACAGAGAACGCAGCTGTTAGAGAGCAGCAGCGATCATCAAGGATCCACCCCACCCAGCACATGCTCTGTTCTTGCTGTTACCATCAGGAAAGAGGTATCGGTGTCACAAGACTCGCACCACCAGATTCAGGAATAGCTGCTCCGCCTCCATCATCAGACTCCTCAACGACAAGCTCAATCAGGGATTCATTTCAGGACTCTCACTTTTGCATGTTTTTTATTTTCCCTCTCTGTATTACACAGTCGGTTTGTTTACATTTCTCATTTACATATGTACATTGTGTACAGTTTTTTTTTGCACTACCAATAAGTGGTAATTCTGCTGTGCCCACAGGAAAAAGAATCACTGGGTTGTACATGATGTTGTGTATGTGCTCTGACAATAGATCTGAAATCTGAATCTTAAAATTGGTCTCAAAAAGAGGCTTGTTTGTATTGACTTATTTGGAGCTGGGAAGACCAGCATGTATTTCCCATCCCTAATTGCCATGATGGTGGTGAGCTGTGTCTTGAACCGTCACTGTTCCTCCAGTGCTGATGAGGTCCATGGGGTGGGGGTGGGTGACACCATGAGGAGAGAGTTTCAGGTCCATGATGAACTGGCAGCCTGTTTCCAAAGCAAGGACGACGTGTGACTTGGAGGGGGATCTCCAGGTGGTGGGGTCCCTTGCCTGGGTTTGAGAGGTTCTGTCAGAGTCGCCCGGATGGTGTTTAGGACAGAGGACAACTGGGCTTCTTGAGAGATATTGGAACTGCGCTCTTCCAAGCGAAGAACAGGGTGTAAATTGGGCAGCATGGGCCGAAATGGCCTGTTACCGTGCTGTATGTCTAAATAAAATTAGAAATTCCAGTGCACAGATGGTGGAAAGGATTTGGGTGCATTTTTATAGCACCTTACACAATTTCAAAGCTCGACAGCTAATGAAGCAATTTTGAAGAAAGCGAATCTCTGAAATGCTCTACTCAGGAGGCTGTCGAGGCGATTAAGGGAAATGGAAAGATCAGGGAATCAATGCCAATGGGGATCTGGCTCAAAGGTGGGCAAGAAGCCTGGGGTACAACAACCACAATCATTTAGAAGGGTGGGGCAGGTTTGAGGTGGCAAGTGGCCTCCTCCTCATATTTTCTGGAGCTCTAAATTCAAGAAAGCTTTGAGGGAATCAAAACTCTCCAACCATCCTGTTTATCCCTGGAGATGAAAATAGCATTTAATAGATGCGGAATTGATGCAGATTACATTTTATAAATTTACGGAGGATGCAACAAGGGGATTGTCATGGTTGGGAATCTGAAGTGACATGGATTACATCCCACACCCATCTTATAATCATCCACATGAGAACAATGCTTTCACAATCCAATACCATGTTGCAGCAACCTACACAGAATATAAAAACAGAAAACTAGGCTGCTTGCTTCAACCGGTTTGTTCCGCCTTTGTATGCTGCAGAAGCATGGTTACCTGTGGAAAATTCTTCCAGGGTTGTGGGTAATGAGTAGGGAGGGGGATTGTCTTGATTGAACATTCAAGAGTTGAGAGGTCATGTTGCAACTCTACAAATCTTCTGGTGAGACCCCACTTAGAGTATTGTTCTGGTCACCTCATTACAGTAAGGATGTGGAAGCTACAGAGAGGGTGCAGAGGAGACTTACCAGGATGTTGGTTGGATTGAAAAATAAGTCTTATGAGGCAAGGTTAGCAGAGCTAAGGAGGATGATGTTATAGAGGTCTACTAGATTCAGAGGCATAGATAAGGTGGACAGCCAGTGCCTTTTTCCCAAGGACGGAGAAGCAAATACTGGAGGACAGCTCTACAAAGTTAAGGGAGGAAAGTTTAGAGGAGAAATCAGGGGTAAGTATTTTACACAGAGAGTTCTGGGTTCCTGGAATGCTTTGCCAAGGATGGTACTGGAGGCTGAGATGTTAACGGTATTTAATAGACACTTAGACAGGCACACAGATGATAGAAAAATAGAGGGTGATGAGATAGGAAGGGTTTAGATATATATTTTTTGATAGGAATATAGGTTAGCACAACATTAAGGGCCAAAGGGCCTGTACTGTGCTGTCATGTTCTATGAACTGCAGTGAGTTGGCACAGGCTTGATTGAACAAGTGGCCTCTTTCTGTGATGTGATCCAGAACAAGCCCCTGTAAAGACAACGGCCTTGCCGGCTTTTTACTGAGGTGCAGGAATGAAGAATGAGTATATACTTCATTAAACACTGCAGGACCTTTTGCGTGGAAGGCAACAATAGTTTGCCAACAATCCAGCAAGCCCTGAGCACAACATTGAAATGACAGTCTGGAAAAAAAGGGTGGCATTACCGGCGCTGCTGTAACTGTTCTCACGAAGGGTCCGACTGCCCAGTCCTACTGCCGACAGCTTAGTACGGGCTTTAAATGGCCTATGAAAGGAGCCAACAGATGGTGGTGCCTGTGTTTGGCAGCAGCCATGAGGTGTTGGGTACCAGAATTTAGGAGGGGGGGGGGAGATCACTCCATTGAGAAGGAGAAGCAGAGGTGACGACCCCAAGGACAGAGACTACGATGGCAGACTAGCGAGGGGCTCAGTGACTGAAGGACCAACACAGGAGGTGAACTGTTGGCAGCTTGCAGGTAAGGAATCCGCACAGGCTGTGGGCCGCTGGCGACTTGAGGTCCAAGAACTCACACCAGTCTGCGAACTGCTGGAGACTGACTCATGGGGACCAAGTGCTGGAACCAGGATTCGAGAAGGGAAGAAGGACTCCCAGAGGGCCTTGGGTGCTGAAGCCTTCTTCATTGTGTTGTAGGTTTGGATCTGGAGCTCCGAATGCCAATGGTTCAAACTGCACTTGAGGCTGTGCGACTGCAGAGGCTGCAGAAGCACTTGAGATGAATCCATGGACACCCAGTGACTCTGAAGGAGCTTTCTTTAGCTCCAAGGGGCTAATGGCGCATCTTTATCTGTCTTATTTCAGGCTAAAGGTCATTTTGTGTAATAATACATTTCTGCTTTATTACATGACAATACATAGCATCTGATCTCACCTGGAGTTTTGCCTCACCACTCTGAGCCCACATAAGAACATAAGAAATAGGGGCAGGAGTCGGCCATCCGACCCGTCAAGCCTGTTCCGCCATTCAATGCGATCATGGCTGATCTGATGAGAGGCTCATCTCCACCTCCCTGCTTTTTCCATTAATTCTTAAATATATTTACTGAGGTCTCCTCCACTGCTTCAAAGGGGAGTGCAGTTCACAGATTCTCCACCCTCTGGGAAAAGCAGTTCCTCCTCATCTCCATCCTAAATCTACTCCCCTGGATCTTGAGGCTCTGTCCACTAGTTCTGGTCTCCCCCACCAATGGGAACAACTTAACTACCTCTACCTTATCTATGCCTTTCATAATTTTATACATCTCTCATTCTTATAAATTCCAGCAAGTACAGTCCCAGACGACTCAATCTCTCCTCATAGGGCAACCCCCCTCATTCCTGGAATCAACCTGGTGAACCTCCAAAATTAGTACATCCTTCCTCAAGTAAGGAGACCAGAACTGCACTCAGTGCTCCAGGTGCAGTCTGGGAATTGAAAATGCCAGCACCCTGGTGAGAACCTCGTTGCAGTTTCCCAGGCCAGAGATGTTGCTACTGCAGCAAGACTCCTAATGATGTCAAGAATGGAATGTCCTCATTTCATTTATAAGTACTTTCTACCCTATGGATAATCACCTCCTCAAATAGTTTGCCAATTAATATTTCATAGCATTAGTACTTCCATTTGTTTGATGATTTGCCTTTATGATTATTATAAATGCAGTGAAATCTTATTGCAAGTCTAATGAGCACGAGAACCAGACCTCCAGTCCTAACTGTACCTGAGGAAGAATTTTGCATGTCTGTCTGATTCATTCTAGATTAGAAATTGAGGAAGATTAGAACATAGAACATTACCACACAAGCCCTTTGGCCCACAATGTTGTGCTACTCTATACCTGTGGTGAAAAATGTCTGCCAAGCTGTCTGTCTCCTCTCTGGTGAGCCTTGTTGTACTAACATTAGCTGTACATAATCTCTACTGTTAAGGACATTCCCCTTGGATATAACTGTATATGCATCTATTGTCTTTCATTATTGTACCATGAGTTTCTGCTAATAAAATTGAAGGGCCAGTTGATGAAGTAGACAAAGACGATGTGGTCAAACAATAATCATGGCTTTTATTAGCAATAAAGAAAGACAATAGGTGCTTATACAGTTATATCCAAGGGGAATGTCCTTAACAGTAGAGATAATGTACAGCCAATGTTAGTACAGCAAGGCTCGCCAGAGGGGAGACAGGCAGCTTGGCAGACATTCACCACAATACCAGCCCAAGAAAAACCTAAACCCTCCCTATCTCATAACCCTTCCATGTGTGTGTCTCTTTAAATGCCCCTACTATTTCAGCCTCCACCACCACTCCTGGAAATGTATTCCAGGCACCCACAATATCCCTGATATTGCCCTGAAATTTTACTCCTTTCCCTTTGTGCAAATGTCTTCTGTTGCTTGCTGCTCCCACCCTGGGAAAAAGATGCTGTCTGTCTACCTATCTATGCGTCTCATATTCTTGTGTGTGGTATCCGTCGGTCGTGGTCGACCATGGGTACTGCACCTCTGGCAGTAGCTGGAGTGGTCTCTCCAGGGCGCAATCCAGGGCAGAGTTGATATGGAGATCTGTTGCCCATGCAGTAGGATTCCCCCCCCCCCGCTAATGACAGGTCCAAAGGAACGACAAAGGTTGATACAGTTTGGCGCCAGCAGCATCGGAGGAGTTGCCGCACCGGTGCTGGGTGCAGCAGTCAGCCGCCTTTGGGAGTCGATTCTGGATTTTTCCTTGGGGTTTACTCCTCAACCCTTTCCTGTGACTGTGTATAGCCACAAAGCAACAGAGGTTTGAAATTAGAGTTTACCCTCTCTTAAATGAGTTACCATCCTTGAAATCGGAGTTTAGCCTCTCTTAAATGAGTTACCATCCATGGTTAATGAGCCCCATCTACCCATGGCCTGCCTTTGCCCCTTCTCTGCCGGGCATAAGAACTATGCCCCACGTGAAGGCCAGGGGCTGGACTTGGTTGTCAGAGGCTGTTTGAGTCGCAAGTCTTGAAGAGCATTTGTGTAGCAGTGGGAGCTCGTCCGCACGACCATCCTTTGTCTATGACAACGTTTAGAGCTCATATTCTTGTAGACCTCTATTAAATCACCTCTCATCCTTCTTCACTCCAAAGTGAAGATCCTGCTAACCTTGCCTCATATGATTTGTTTTCCAATTCAGGCCAAATCCTGGTAAATCTCCTCAGCACCCTTCCCATAGCTTCCACATCCTTCCTGTAATGAGGTGAATAGATTTGAGCAACATAGTCTAAGTCTGGTCTTTCCAGAGATTTATAGAGCTGCAATGTTACCTCTTGACTCCTGAACTCAATCCCCTGTCTAATGAAGCCCAGCAAATCATAGGCCTTCTTAACTACCCTATCAACCTGTGTGACAACCTTAAGAGATCCATGGATTTTGACTCCAATGCTCCTCTGTTCTTCCACACTGTTAAGTATCCTACCATTAAATGTACTCTACCTTCAAGTTTGACCTTCCAAAATGCATCACCTCACACTTCTCCGGATTGAACTCCTCCCAACTCTGCATCCTGTTGCAACAAACTTCATCACTATCGACAATTCCTCCAACCTTCGTGTCATCCGCAAACTTTCTGACCCATCCCTCCACTTCTTCATCCAGGTCATTTGTAAAAATCACAAAGAGCCAGGGTCTCAGAACAGATCTCTGCTGAACTCCCCTAGACACTGACCTCCAGGCAGAACACTTCCCATTCACTACTGCTCTCTGCTATCTGTTCAAAAGAATGGAAGCATTCTCATCAAATGCTCTGATACTTTACAAGATAGATAGCATAATGGTTAAGTTCATTTACCAGTAGACAGGGTTTTCATCCAATAATCTGAATTCAATCCCACTGAGGCAGCTGGGGAGTTTAAATATAAGAACTTAAGATAAATCTGAAATCCAATACAAACATCTGGTCTTGGTAACAGTTATCAGGATGTAACTGAGTGTGGTAGATTCCATCACCCAAAGTAATGACCATCAAGGAAGGAAATTTGCTATCGTTATGGGCTTGCGGACCCTTCCCTCACTAGACCCCTACTCAAAGTGAGTGAGGCATGTTTCAAAGTTCCTTTTATTGTCACACAATAGTACAAAATTATGTAATATACATGCCTGCTGTATGGCAGGCAAATAAGTTTTTCACACAGCCACTACGTTCCAGGAATGCATGCTGTGTAAAAAGCTCAGAATGGGAATGAGGGTGCCATTCCCGTTCTGACATTTTACCTCCCAGACCCCTAGTCCTTTTCCCAGAATGCCCGCAATCTGAACTGAACTGCAGGTATTCCATAAAGCGGTGAAGCGTAAAGCGTGCAATGTAGCAGAGGCAATTTTCTTCCCTTCCCTTTGTACAGATGTCCTCTGGTGTTTGCTATTCCTGCCCTGGGAAAAAGGCTCTGGTTGGCTGCACCTTAATGATTTTTTTTCTCTCTGTATTGCACAGTCAGTTGTTTCCATTTCTTTCTTTATTTACATGTGTGCATTGTGCACAGTTCTTTTTGCACTACCGATTAGTGGTAATACTGCAGCACTCGCAGGAAAAAGAATCTCGGGGTTGTATGTGATGTCAAGTTCTTGGATAATGAAAGAGGCTTGAGTGACTGTGAGTGGTCACCTCTGCTTCCATTTTACATAATTGCAATCAAGTTAGAATCGACTTCATTAATTAAAACTAATTTCAATCAGCGTCTCCTTGCATTTACAATCTCACGAAGGAGTGACAGGCCAATTTGTAATGTAAACCCCTTCCAAAGCTTTCATTCAGCCTCTCAAGGGTTTTGAGTACACTCGTTACAGAAATGTCCTTCTGCTTCATTGAGGATCAATGATTGTTTTCCAATATCGTCAGAGGGCGTGCAGAGACAACTCACCAAGGCTGCAAGCTTTCATCGATGCAGAGAGATGAGAGAAGCTGAGGCTTTTTCCTCGAGCAGAGATTAGTCAGTCAAGATGATTTGGTAAATAAGAAGAAACTGATTCTCCCTGCAGGAGAGAGAGAGAGAGAGAGAGCTGGGTACAGATTTATGGTGAGATGGTAGAAAGAGCAGAGGGCAGACAATGAACATTTTTATCATTGTTAAGAACTGGTCAAATGTTTGTATAGCTTGCAGGGCTGTGAGGGTAAAGCTGCACTAATGGGAGAGCTTCTTCTGAGATCCAGCACAGCACAATGGGCAGGATGGCCTGCTTTGTTCTGTGGGATCCATGATTATAACCTAGGATCCAACTTACATGTAAGCACAAATTGGGTGGCACGATTGGCGACGTGGTTAGTGCAACGCCTTTACATTGCCAGTGATCAAAACTGGGCTTCGAATCCCGCGCTGTTTGAAAGGAGTTTGTACGTTCTCCCCGTGTCTGGGTGGGTTTTCTCTGGGTGCTCCGGTTTCCTCCCACTGTTCAAAACATATGGAGTTGTAGGTCCATTGTGTGTAATTGGGTGGCATGGGCTCATGGTCCAAAAGGGCCTGTTACGTCCAAAAATATTACTGACATAAAGAAAAGTTTCTTTACTGAGATGGGTATGAAAAATTGGAATTCTCCGTCTCAGCAAGCTGTGAATTGTCAGCGACTGATTGCATTCAGGTCTGAAGTTGGCAGATTTCCAAACACAAGAGGATCTGGGGAGCAGGAGGAAGGTTGTGAAGGTCTCTTCCCATGGTGGAGACGGCCTGAGAAATTGCATGACGACCCTGACTTTATCTGGTCCTTTTTCATTCTGTTTTTTTTTTCTCTGGACTAAAAGTTTCGGGTTAAAATCTTGCATGAATGCCCTCCACCAGCTTCTGCATGGAATATCTGCTGTGGATTACAGAGCAGGTGCATTGAAATTCGGTAGCTCTCTGAAGACTCTAGAAAACTTCTACAGGTGTACCGTGGAGAGTATTCTGGGTGGTACAGAGGTGCCAATACTCAGGACAAGAATAAACTCCAGACGGTTGTTAACTCAGCCTGCGACATCACAAGTACCAGACTTCACTCCATCGAGGATGTTTACAAGAGGCAGTGTCTTAAGAAAGCAGCCTCTAACCTCAAGGACCCC